>NW_027496972.1:0-116576 GCF_021521415.1 Bidens hawaiensis | reverse complement strand
ACAAGATGGTGTCGGCCACGAATAATCAAGGAAGGACGAATTTTTTTGATGTAATTAACATAATTAAAACGTCGGTTAGGCCGATAATAGGAAGGAGAATAATAATCCCAGTTCAATTCCAAGATTAACGCGAAGATTTAGGCTCAAGCAATTATACGGGTCACGGGTTTCCTATAAGGGTCGGGTTTGGATATTATATATGGGTTGGGTAAATGGGTAAAAGGGTTAAAATAATATAATATTGCAGAATTTACAATTAAGTCCCCATAGTTAGAACGTGGAAACATTTTTGGGTATAAGTTTAACTTAGGGTAGAAATTGTCATAATTTGAAAGTTAATAATAACATATATTATAATAATTAAGAAATAATATATTAATAATTAATCTTATCGATAAACGTGATATTTTACGAATAAAATTTCCCGAATATACAAACGGGTCGGGTTAAATTAATGAATATTAGTTTGGAGAATCCGAGTTGTTACACATTCGATTCGAATGACTGATTGACCTAAAAACCATTCTCAAGCATAACAATTAACAAGTAACTTGAATTCGAATAACAGTTGCATTCAAGTGGACGTAAAGTGTTGTGAAAAGGATTGAAGGACAATGTATTCGAATGGTCATTCTATTCGAAAAATTGTTAAGTCTATAATGTTACAAGTGTTATGCATTCGAATGAAGATGAATATTTCAAAAGATTTCCCATGTATAGTGCATTCGAATGGAAATTTACAACCCTTAGAAAGACCAAGTCATGGACGTTCAAATCTCTTGATTAACAAATTTGATGAAAAAGACAATGTATTCGAATCAAATGAGAGTTATATTCGAATCGAAGCTCATTCGATTAGAATAGAATTATCATTCGATTCGAATAATTTACATATAAGAAATTCTCAAACCTATTTAGACCAAATTACAATTAATCTTTTAACTACAATTGTATTCTGATTTGATTCGAATCTTCATCCCTTTATGCTCATTTGAATACCTTAAACTTAAAAATCTTTCTGTTTAAGTTAAATTTCTGTTTGTAACTTTTGTAAAGTTTTAATCGAAGTTTCTTTCGTTTATGTTAATCTTTATATATAATTGTTATATATTAATCAATCATCAACACCAATGGTTCTTTTGTGTCTTAATAGGGTCATAATAGTTATTGCCCCTTGGAAATCCCAAGAAAGAAGAAGTTTAAAGCATTCATATCTATGACCAAGGGATTACAGAAATATCTTCTATCCTATGCAATTACTAATGATCCTGAAATTCACTATTCATGGGTAGAGTAGTTCTGGACAAAGGCAAGAGCAAAGAAAGGCAGTTCTCGAATCACCTCAGAAATTGATGGGCTAAAGGTGACTTTAAATGAGGAGCATGTTAGAAAGACCTTGCAGATACAAGACAATGCAGCTGACCCATTTCCAACTTTCACAAAGGAACATATTTCTGACTATCTGGAGGAAATAGGTTATGATGTAAAGGAAATAGGTTATGATGTAAAGTGGTCAACCTGTGGGAAATGGCACTTACCTGTTTACTAGAAGCTGCTATTTCACATTATAGCAAATTGTTTGTCTTCTCAGAAGGGCGAGTTTAACAAGTTAAATGTTGATTGGGTGGGTGTTATGCTATGTTCGACTCGAAAGAGGAAGTATAACTATTCAAGACTATTCTTTAAGTACATTCAAATGTATGTGTTTACTAAGAACAGAAGGATGATGTATCCTTGTTTCATCCAGTTGATTCTGGATCACCTGCTTCCCAACACCCCCAAGCCCATGCATACAGATGAAGTTGATGAAGTGGGAAATGCAGTTGAATTCATTCAGCGCTTTCATGTAAAAGTTGTCAAGCAATCTGTTGTTATGATGGCTATCCTTAAACCACCCTCTAGGAGGAGCTCTTACAAGTTCAAGGGTGAACAACCTGGTGAGAAGTTCGGTCAATTTGAGTAGACAAAAACAGATAGTGAGGAAAATGAGGTTGAAGAGGAGGAAGGTGATGCTGATGATGATGAAGATCAGGAAGACGCTGATGATGAGGAGGAAGAACAGGACGAGCCTGTTGATGAGTCGGAGGCTGGGGTTGAAACTGAGCAGGAGATTGTTGTGGAAGGAAGATCCAAGAAAAAGCATGACAAGAAAAGGAGGAAGTCTGGTGAATGCTCCAAATGATCTGGTGTTGAGGAAGAGGAGGAAGAAGAAGAGAAGCGAGAGCGTCCTCTTAATCGGTTGAAGAAGGTGAAGGACTCCAAGAAGTCTTCTCCTTCCAAAGTGCCTCATCTTAAGGTACTTTTCCTTAGATTTCTGAGATGTTGAGTCATTCCTTAGTCACCCAGACCACACCACCACAAACCACCATTCCCGACCCACACATAGGATCACCCAAAACAATGGCCAAAACCTTAAAAGCCCTCCAAGCCAAACAAATTAGAGTTACCAAAACCCAAACCCCAATCTCACCTAAACCCAAACCCAAACCCAAAACCAAACTAACTTCACCACCCAAAGCCCCAACCAAAACCAAACCTAAGATTATCCTTTGGATAAAAGCCAAACCCAAGAAATCAGCACTAGTAGATGAATATATTACCTCTCCTGAAACCTCACCAGCCCGCTTAGATGAACCAATGCCTTCTATGTTTGAGGACATGCCCATAACCTCCCAAACCGAAACCTTTACCTCTCCTAGGACAACCATACCTGTTACCACACCTACATACCAATTCGCCTCACCAATTAGAGATACCTCATTCTTGTCTCTACATTCACTGCATCCAGCATAACCCTAACCACCACAGAAACCACAACAACACCAATATACCTATCCTTAACCACAACCACCCCAACTAGCCAACCATTAACCATAACCACATCATTCCCTACCTTAACCCTCACTTTCCCCTTTCCAACCACACCACACTCAACCATATCAACCATACCTCCCTCAACCCTTAAAAGCCCAGTCATTACTGCCACTCCCATCTCAAGTGGGAAATCAAAGAAGTCTCAAGTGTTCAAAGATCCAGTCCTAGATAGGATTAAGGCACTAAAAGAGGCAAATGAGAATTGTGCAAAGCGAGAGCTCATGTTGATCAAATTTCTCAAGGATCATCGAGCCATCAACGAAGAAGTCACTAGGAAACGTGATGATCTGGCTAATCAGTTGGCCATCTTACAGGAACAACGTGACATGAATCAAGCCAGAATTTAAAGTCAGCAAAATTGGATCAACTTGTTACAGAAAAAAATTAATAATGAATAAGAGTTAATTAACAAAAACTCTCTGCAAAACACTGATCAACATGTTGGAATGGAAAAGCTTGAGTCTAGAGTCACAAAGTTGGAAACTGATCTTCCTTCCTCTTCTACTTTTGCAAGTGAGTTCAAAAGGGAGCTTAAATCTACACTTGATAAAGTGTGGATGGAATTTGAGCGTTTGGGCTCTAGAGTAAATGGGTTGGAAGGTAGTGAGAGCATGGATGTGAGTAGATTAATGGGTGAGAGTGTTAAGCTGCGTGATTTGGTTGAGCATCTAGAAGAACAGTTGGAGGAGCAAAGCGTCGAACAAGGGTGTGTAAATGAATCGTTAGTAGACCGATACCTTGTTGTTATGGAGGTTATGCGGTTGACGGATGAAGATGTTGAGAATCTAAGTGTACACTTGATGGAGACCTTTAGAGGGTTTCTACTTGTAGTTGAGCCAAGGGTCGAGCAAGAAAACAAACGAAGAACTATTCTTGCTCGTCTGGCCACTGATGCCGAAAATGTCTGAGCTTTGGGAAACGTACACGGAAGAACCAAGTAAGGATGGAGGTGAAGGAGGTTCTGGTGTTAAGGTTGTTGATGAAGAGCCTAATGTCGTTGTTTAAACCATTGTGAGCAGTAAGCCTGTAGTTGCTACTGCCGCTTCATCTGGGCAGGCCAGTTCTACAAGCTCACCACTTGTTGAACCTGCACTAGTGCCCAAGTAAATGCCACGTTCACTACTGCTTTGATTGTTTATATTGATCGGAAATAAGAAGAACAAGGTGGTGGTGGTGATGATGGTGATGTCGGTGACGATGATG
Source organism: Bidens hawaiensis (assembly GCF_021521415.1). Classification (NCBI taxonomy): domain Eukaryota; kingdom Viridiplantae; phylum Streptophyta; class Magnoliopsida; order Asterales; family Asteraceae; genus Bidens; species Bidens hawaiensis. Next base: position 112,499 of record NW_027496972.1, on the reverse strand, counting down.
ATTCTGATGGTGGAGACGACAACGACGACGACGACGATGATGATGATGATGATGATGATGATGAGAAAAAGGATGACGGTGATAATGACCACGAGTATGATAGTTTTGATGAGCCTCGTGGTGGTGATGATGATGGTAGTGGTAGTGAAAATGGTAGTGGAGATGCTACCGGTAATAAGGAGATTGATGAGGAACCGCCACAGGAGGCTGAGAAAACATGGGAGACAGATGTTGTGGTGGAGGCTGAAATCGCGTCTTTATTTCATGTTTGCTCTTTTGCAAGTACCAACCCGTCAGTTGAGAAAGCCATGGAAGAAAATAAAGATGACAGTGATGATGGCATCAATTATTCTCCTAACCCCGACACACCGGTTAGTGAGAATGTTTCGCCAACTGCTGATGAGCCAGTTGTCACTCTTGTTGCTAATCCTGCTTGAAGAAAAGGTGTCAAATACTACAGTGTAAGCAGGATGGGAAGCTTGAGATGGAGGTCAAAGCGTTACCGTGATTCAGATCCCATTCTATATGCAAAATGGCACAAAGATAGCAAAAGATGGGTTATCCGACGTGCCAATGGGAATCTGACATATCTCTCCTATAGAGATAAGCACACGCTATCCTTACTAGATATGAACTACTTCCGAAAGACCATAGCTCGAGACGATAGCAAAGCCACCTTAGAATCATGGTTCAAGAACATGTTTTTGAAGAAAGAGTGGAGGGACGACTACCTGACGTTTGCTATCAATCCGGGTAGGTTGAACAAGACAAATATGATCAACCCCTTCACCAACAGCCGTCCAAGGGTTGATGATACAAAATGGCTGAAGATCATGGTGAACCAATCTGCCATGGAATGCCATTTGAAGACGACTTTCTCTATGACCTCATTGCCTGGGAGTTTAACAACGTGCACGGTGAAGTCATCATTCACTGCACTCGCACTCATGACCTTAGGTTCTTTGATGAACATGAACTTGCAGGTTTTGGACTCAGTGCTTGGAAAAGCTTGTCAAGTCGCCCCTTTGTACTGTTGAAGACGTCCTTCGTGACAACACGAACGCAATCATCGGAAAATTCAACAAGTTCATTAATTTACTTGTTGAAAAGCAACATTTAAAGATCCAGACAATGTCTTCTTCTATGAGTCCGAGTGTGAATGGTGATGGAAGATAATAAAGAAAATACCAAAGACTATAGGGAGATTATTGGGCCCTTTTCTGCTTAAGTCTTTCGTATTTGTAATGTGTTTGTTTATGTTTATTTGTATGTTTGTTAAACATTATGTTTGTATGTTTGGGACTTAGGCCATTGTATCTTGGAGCCCATTGGGCCTTTATATGAAATTAGTCTGCATGAGAACTCACACTATATATTGTGTGAGTCTCTCATACACATAACAACTTTTGCCAAAATACTCTAACTCACAAACTCTCTCTCTCTCTCTTCTTGTTGTTCTCGGTCAGAATAAACATCACAACAAGATCCGAGATCTCGGTCCTAACTAGTTGTTTCTGCCAACTAGTGTAGAGGTTGATCCAAGATAACTAGTAATAGTTAATGTGTTGTTAGATCCAGTCACGGGACCTACAACTTTTACAACTAGTGAACATGAGCAACTTCTAACTAATATCGAGTTGTAGATTATTGAAAATATAATTTCGATGGAAAAATTCATAAACTGTATGAGTTGAATTTTACACCAAATATGTTTCTTTTATATTAGTTGTATTTCAGCTTCCTATTACTAACTGTATTTGTATACAAAAGGCCATTATAGTTATGTATTGTGAATACCCTACAAAAACCTGACGGGTTTTGAGTCGGGTATACCCGAAATCCGCGGGTATACCCGACGGGAATTTACCCGACAAGTTATAATCGCACATTGCATGCAATTATTTATCACACCGACATATCTACTCAGACTCTACTCTGTTAGATCCTCCATTGTAGATCACCTACTCCTCCTCAACTTAGTTTCAATAAACATTCAGTATTAAAATAAGCATGTGTGTCTAAGCTTAAATCACCAGGTTTATACATAATTACTAGCTAGTTTATTTGGTATCTTTATAATTCTTTTATCACTACAAAATTTTCCCAATATTAAATGTAACAAAAACATATCAAACTACATTTAAAGAATTTTAACTTGTGTATAAAATTTGTGTTTATAGAATTAAAATTTTGTGCTTATTGCATTCCTTTCTTAACTACAGATTTTAGAAGATGTAGATTATTTTCTTCTAGTACTTTAGGAGTAGAAATTAGAAGATTGTATTAGTCTTCATTCAGGTCCCTAGAATGGATCTAACAACTTGTTCTTAAACTAATCGTACTTGTGTGCTAGCAGAAATCACACACAAACAACCGAAATATCGAATCTTGAGTTGTGTTTATTATTACCCGAAATGGGAAGGTGTGGACGAGGTAGAGAGAAAGTGGGAGTAGTTGAGACAAGTTTCAAAAAGGTTATGTTGCATGCCATGCTTATTTCCATTCGTGGGCCAATAAAGGGCTTGGTTTACATAGGTCAAGCCCAAATATTACGAGAGACAACAAGAAAGCATAACATACATTCTAACACAAAACAAAATAATACATAAGACAAATCAACGTAATTGGGCCTAACAATCTCCCTCTAGTATTTAGTATTATTTGCAGCTTCCATCTCTAATAAATTTCATACACGAGACAACCATCAGCTTGTAGGTGATCCTCAACAAGATGAAGTACGAACCTGTTGAAGGTCTCAACTATCTTATCAATGTTTTCTTTGCCTATATCTTCGGTGTGTGCATAGGATACTTGTATAGCTTCATCAAGTCAACTTTGTTGAGACCCATCAACTCGTGCTCGTCAAACACACAAAGAGGATGCATGGATTTTCAACGAATTACCGCTTCACTTGTTTCATTTTCGAACTCCAAGCAGATGAAGTCAAGAAGCAAGTTGGGCTCAAATGGTTCTCCATGATAGATCTCATGACCCTCCTTGGGCATCTTGTATCTCCATGACTTTCTTCCCTGGCCAGTATCTAGCTGGATTAATTTCGGTCGGATGCAAGTAGGTCCTCCCCATATTGAGTGTGAAGTTGGGGTAGTCCTTTCTTGATTCTCTGTGCATATTTCTTAAATCAACCCTCCAGTCTCTTCTCACCAATACCATCACCACCCACACTACTTGAGAAATGCATGTCAAGATGAAACAGTGAGTGCTTGTCAGAGTAATGAACGTAGGTGAGGTCACTGTTTGCACGTCTAATCGCCTAATACTTGCTGTCAGCATGCCATTGATGATACAAAATGAGAGATTCATCATAGTACGGATAGTTTGTGCATCGGAAACTGGCACGTTCATGAAAACAGTGCCATTTCTTCTTTCTTGGTTTTGGCACTTGAGAGGTAACACCATCAGCATTACTAAGTGGAAGTTCAATCACAGCAGCAGGGTCAGCAACAACAACAGAAAAGTCTTGATCAACAGTAGTAGCTTGATCAGGTTCTCTGAATTCTTGTTCCGGTGTATCCAGATTTGTTGTGAAGTTTAGATAGTCCTCATAATTAGAGTCCGGTCAAGTTACTTTGGATAGAGTTTGGACCTGAATGAGAAACAACAGAAAAAATTGACTCAAAGTCTTGTTCCAGCACAACATCACGATTCTCATCCTCCGCAGACGGATCATCACGGGGCACATCATCATGTGGAGAAATTTGGTTACCTCCACAATTGCCACCACCAACACCAACACCAAAACCTCTGTCACCTCCATTATAATTCCACCATCATCATAGTCGTCACCATCATCATCCGACTCATCATCATTTATTTCTCCTTTTTGTTCTTCCTCGTCATCGTCAAAACTATCATCATCTTCACCACCGATGGAAGATCCACCAACAATGGTTCCCACAACAACTGCATCTCCTCTAGTGACACCAATAGTAGCACCACTACCACTACCACCTACACCGCCATCACCACTACTAACTACAAGGCCAGTCACAATGGACTATCTCTTCTTTTCTTACCTTCATCATCTACATCATCAAAGTTTACCCAGCTTCCAAACATTGCCTTCAATCGTTCCTTTAGATAATCAACATCTTGATCGATCATCTTCATAATTTCATAGACAGCCACATATTTACCTACACGATCTTCTTTCATCTTGATTCGGGCTTCGTTCAATATCTTATGCTCTTCATTCCCGGCATTAAGACTCTGAATCTCTAACTTGAGTCAAATGATCTCGGATGAGGACCTGGTACCACTTTCAAGGAATTCAACTCTTGACTCCAATCTTTCAATTTCACAGTTCAACCTGTCGACCTCTGATTGCAACTCGATCCTTAATCTAGCTTCAATGTTGGCTTAGGATGACATGTCATTTTCAAGAAAACCAATTCTTGACTTCAGCCTTTCAATCTCATCATGACATTCAGCGAGGGACAGTGATTTGTCATTCATCAACTTTTGTAGACTGTCCACTCACGACTGAAGTCCAGCCATCATATTCTCATACCTAGAAATCTTGGCCTCACCAGCTGTCTTTTTCTCCTCCATGTCCTCCATCTTTTCCTTTATTTTCTTGCTAAAATCTAACGTCACTTTCTCCCGTTCAGCCTTTGGTGTATATCAGAGACTTCTTGTATCTACCACTAGACATAGGCTTTGGGGGGTTGAGGGTGGGATGTAGAATAGGCTAGGTTGAATGGGGGATTGTATAGGCATGGTTATGGTTTGGGGTGGAAAAGTAGTGGTTAGGGTCAAAGGAAGGGTTTGGGTTGCAAGTTGGGTAGAGGTAGGTATGGCAGTGGTGAGAGGTAAGGACATTGGTGAGGAAGTAAATGTGCATATCCAGGAGGATGTTGCTCTAAGTGGTGAGGTAAAGAGTGTTGAGACCTTAGTGGGGATGTTCTTTGTGTCCAGAGATATGGGTAGGTCTCGGTTTGGTCTGGGAGGATATAGGTAGGTCCTCTAAGAATGAGCTATGGATGGGTGCGTTTTGTTGTGTCGGAGAGAGTTCAAGGCTGGTTATAGGTGAGTTATGGAGTGAAAATTTGGATGGTTTGGGTTTTGGTTTGGTTTTGTGGTCTTTGGCTTGTTTTCCATTCATTGCTTCAAAATGAGGGAACATGGTTTTTGGTGAGGCTTGGTATGGTTCTTGTTGGGTGGATTTTAGTGAGAGTGTGGCAGTCCCTGTCTTAGTATGAGTCATTAGCTTGATTACCAAGGAAGTGGGCTTCTTGGAGTCCTCAATCTTCCTTAACCGTTTCAACGGCTGTTCGGGCTCATCAACATCCACAGCTTGCTTTTTATTTCTTTTCATGCTTGATTGCCCTTGTCACCGGCTTTCTAACATCAACATCTGTCGAAGTTTTCGTCTATTCATCATCCAACTCTTCCACACTCAGCTCATCTTCACTCAAATCATCACCAACAGGTTCAGTTTTATCAAATATACCGAACTTATCTCTAGGAACGCTTCCCCTATATTGATCACCTCTATCTACTTTACTTAACATAGAGCCGAAGACAACATGTTTTACCATCTTTGCATGGTGAGGTTCCAATGGTGCCAGCCCAACTCCATCAGCATCATTCTCAACCTTGTAGACTAGCCTAGGCACCGCAGACATCATATCATTCAGTAACAACTTCACGAACCTTGGATATAGCAAGGGGCGGAGCTACGTTAGGCTGGTGCCCACCATCCGCCTATGGGAGTGCCGTGTTTACATGTACACGTTAGTGTATGATAAGTCAATAATGAGCAATCCCCACCGTAGATAATTAAAGTTAACAGATTAGAGATGAGAAAGTGTTCTTAGAGAAATGTTTTGACCGATGACGGTAAACAAGAATCAAGCTGCTGTGAAAGAAATACAAGGAAGAAGACGATGGCATATATGTAATTATCTACTAGTTTTTGTCTATTTTGTTTGATACTCAGTTTAAATATCTTCCGTAATGTGTTATTTCTAAAAAAAAAATTTCTTTCGTGTTTGTATTTGACATTGTAATTATAATGGAATTATAAAATCATATTTAGTCTTCTATTTTTTTAGTATAATTTATTATGTAATCAGCACGTTCAAATCCGTAAGATTTAAAAAAGACAAAAAAGAAAAAAAAAATGAAATTTCCTCATAGCATCTTAAAAGTAAAGTGTGACATGTGCAATTTATTTTAAAATGAAAAGTAAATTAGTGTTTTATTCTGTTTGTTCATTTGATTTATATATTACTAAAACTTATTGCGACCATAATTCGTATAGAACATATGGGAAAATATTAATAATTAAGTCTAGCGGTGGCAATCTTGACTCAAACCATTTCAAATGTGTCAATTTGAGTTGTTTTAAAAATTAAATAAATTGATTTGGGTAAAAGGTTTTAACTAAATGGGTCAATACGAGTCCTTTGAAATTCCATCTTTTTTTATTTTTAGGTCAAAATGGGTCGACAAGTTCAAAGAATTGGGTCGATGTGGGTTAGTATCCTAAGAAAATGTGACAGGTTTCGGATCGAAACGGGTTTTCGTACAAGATAGGTTTCGGCACGAAACGGGTTTTAGATTAGAACGGGTTCGGTTCAGATTTCAAGCCAACACGAGTTTTCACCCATGACGGGTTCGGTTTTGGTTTCTTTTTGGTCGATTCCGGACTCGTTTTGGTCTGTTTTTTCAGTTTCGTTTTTGTTCGGTTTGAATTCTTTTAGTTCCGTTTTGATTGTTTTTTTCGATTTCGATTGATGTGGTCTGCTTTTTGCTTTTTGTTTCATCTTCGTTGATTTTTTCGGTTTCGGTTGGATTCTCGATGGTTTTTTTTATGGAACGAGGACAACGTAGGAAACATTTTAGTGTTTTTACATTTTTTGTTTATAATTTATATTTTGAGTTATAATTTTTTATTATTATTATTAAATATTTTTTATGGGTTTTTTATCTTAATAAAAAACCCCTCAAAAAATTCAAAATAGATAATAAAAAAATCATAACTTAAAATATAAATAAGAAATAAAAAAAATTTAAAAAACTAAACTGTTTCCGCCATTATTCTCGTTCATTAAAAAAAATAAAAAAACACTCAAAACCCGGTTCAACCCTAACCTATTCCGACCCAAAACAATGTAACTTTTTTTTAATTGACCAGTTTTGACCCAAACTCATTCTGACCAATGACTCATTTCAACACATGACTCGTTTGACCCGACCCGACCCAACCCAACCCATTTGCCACCTCTATAATTTACAAATACTAAGATAATAATTTAATTTATTTTTGTTAGTTGGTGAAGTTTGAACCAAAAATATTAGTATATACATACATACTCGACGTGTTAGATGGAGTAATTAGATGGAACACATATAACACATGAGAGCTTCATCTACACTAATAAATGGGATATATGGTAAACCTTGTTTGGTGGTTTTCATGACATTATCTTGCACTACCATCATTACTTACATTTAGTGTTAAGCTTTACATCAATTTTGGCCAACACCTTGATCAAAAGTCAATGCATCGTGTAGATGAAATCTAGTGGGGCTTCAATTCCTTGGTTTTTATAGTTTGGTTACAAGACTTCTTTCAAACGGTGGGATTTTTGTTTGTAAAATCTTATATACCACTAGTCATTTGTTGCTAAAATATTTTCAAACGATATACAAATCTCAACAAAAGGTTTATTGCTGGAAATGTTTTGTTGCTTGCTATTTCCCATAATTGTCATTCTCAATATATTCTTATATTTATAAACATTTTTGTGGTTCTTGGTTTATGTAAATAGTATTTATCGACTACACAAATTATAACCGCGCCCTTCCCAATGCCGTTATTTTATCACACGAGTATATCTACTCCGAATCTACTCGTGTAGATTGTAATAAGCAAAATTTTTATATCATTTTTAAGAAATCAGATAATAATAATAATAATAATAATAATAATAATAATTTAAAATTTTGTACTCATTATTTGATATCTTAAACTTAATCGAAACAATATCGACAGTGCAAAAAAATAATTAATTAATTAATTAATAACATACATATAGTTAGTTAAATAGAAATAAGTCCTATAATTAGGTTTTGTACAAAAAAAAGTAGTAACGTACGACCAGATAAGATCAAACTTTAAAGTTTGGATAAAATTGAGTAAAAATAACGTCACTCTCAGTAAAGATGATATTCATCCATATTCTTAGCTTCCAAGAAACAATGATGATAAATACATGCATGAAAATATTAAAGCATTCATACAGGCACACCTTCACTTTACGAGTCTGCCTAATCGAAAGAAACCCACATAACAAATAAATAACCGTAGTACTTAAAACAAGTTTCTGCCAACCGACCTGCACTTTCCGTCAAGCCGACACGAACGTAAACAGTAAAGGAGTTCCCTTATTCACTCTCTATAATCCATATCCGGGCCGACCACCACCTCTGAACCACAGAGATTGACGTCATGACGCAAACAAACGTTAACTGACAACTTTCTTTTATCACCAGTACTTGTTATTAATCTTATACGTAAGGTAACCCCGCTACATATCTTTACCTCTCTTCATCTTGTTATTAATATTCGGTCACGCTGATTTATTCATAAACCACTCGTAAAGCTCAAAACAGAATTTCGGCCAACCGGGACTTTTTCCGGTAAACTTTTGAAGAAGAAGGCTTGAAGTAAGGCTTATTTTATTATCTTCTTATTTCATCATAACAACTAATAAATAATTGGTCAGAAGTTCCAACCCCAATTAGTTCTTGTACCTTCTTTCATTTACTATGTATAATTGTAGCCATGACTAAATTATTCATCATGGTTTAAACTATTATTAAAGAATACAAACTTTTGTTCAAGTGATCTTAGTCATTTCTATATATTATGAACTACAAATTTAAATTATTGATTGTACAATTACAATGAACTATACATTAGGTTATATTGTTATCAAAACATCCAAATCGTTATCATCACAAAGTATTCTAAATGCAATATTTAAGTTTTATATATTAAAAAACATTAAGTGTCTAAAATGAGTTTACATATATCAATTTTTGTAATATAGCAATATAATTCTAACTTGAATATAACTCATATCCAGATAATTAGAACGTCCGTGAGCAAGTTATTGTTTTGGAACCTAAAAGGTACGGATCTTTACCCCACTCTTCATTCCTTTCATAGTTAATTGATATAAATCCATAGAGTTAATATATCTCCTCACGTCTTTGAATTATCAATTCACTTGAATATCTGTTGGATTTCAATTCTAATTAAACATTGGATTTAGCTTTCATGTCATGCAATATTATTATGTTTACTTATACTCATTATCACATGTTCCGACGTATGTTACGAAAATATATTTGTTATAAGTTATAAGAATAAGATCATCTGTATTCCGATAACTTGAGTGTCGCTTCTCGTGGAGTGTACAACGAGCATGTTGTTTATGCATCGACAACATGTGCATTAACCGTGACGGTGAGATCAGTTCACTGCGTCTCTTAAGTACAAGTGTGGTACATATGGCTATTTGGAGGCGTATGGATCGATCCTATGATTAATATTGAGGAGATGGATATCGGTATGCCAACTAGCCATCTCGCGTGATAAATATGCGCGAGTAGCTACTTGTATATTGTCACGTTTTATGTTCGCTCATGGATACATCCGTATGATATGTTCTAATTTATTTTAATAAGGTTACTTTGCATCGTATCATCAACTGTAAGTTCAATCTATATTATGTTTCGTTAAATCATTAATTGTTTAGCTTATTATTCGGTACTGAGCATTCGGCTCGTTTCATTAATTTTATTTTTATATATACAGGTCCACAGGTTACTTTGGGCAGGATTAAGAGCGAGGAATAAAATATCGGGATCCTAATAAAATATATTTTCAACCGTGCTAGTGTGTAAATTACCCTTAATTTCTCTTTGTTTAATGTGTTATACCTTTGACAGGTAAAAATATGAAATTATGTCTTTTGTTTAGAAACCATGTTATTGTGACACGTCAGATCATCCGGGCCGGGGTGTTACATAGATCCTCCACTACAAGTTGCCTACTCCTCATCACCTTGACTCCTTATTGCCACTACTTTGGCATCATGAGAGTTATGGTATTCATGCTTAGGACATCCGTCAAGTTCCTTTTTGTCTATTCATTCCATTTTACATATGTCAAATAAGTCCTTAAGCAACATTTGTAACTTTGTCAAATTTTTACATCTAGTACGCTTCCATTTAGTAACTTGATTCTCATTTGATTTTTACTTTACATATTATACACTATGATGTTTGGGGACTAAATACCACTCTTTCTTGACTTAGCTAATGCTACTTTAGTACATGCATTGACTTTAGTCGCCTTTAATGGATGTGCCATTTATCTCATCGTTTATACACAGCTAATTGCTTCAGCCATTTGAGATCATTTGAAACACCTCTTTCACATGAGTAGGCTTTGTAATCCACTCTTCTTTAACTTTAACTCTTGACATGGCCATTTGCTTTCTCTTTTCCTTTAACAAAGCGTTAAAAGAATTTTAAAATTTCTTCTACTTCAAATGACCATTCGCATCCAATTTTGCTTTCTCTCAACTTGTCACACCTCCAATTCCACCAGCTCCTCAAGTATCTTTGAAAAAATATCTTGTTGTACACAAAGGGGACCCACGTCATTGAAGTGCTTAAAAAGCGTTTGGCCTTATGGAAAGCTAGAACCTTTTCGATTGGTGGAAGGGTGATTTTAGCTAAATCGGTGGTCAAGAGCATACCGGTGTATTACCTCTCCCTCTTTAAAGTGGTCAAAAAACTAGAAGGTAATATGAAGTATCTGTTTTTGGGAGGATCGACGTGGCATGGGATAGGGTTGCAATTCCAAGAGATAGGGGTGGTCTTGGATTATCTAGGCTAAGCGATGTTAATTTCTTTCTGTTGGCCAAATGGGTGTGGAGGTACAAAGCAAATAAGGAGGGGTCATGGAAGAAGGTCATAGAGTCAATCCATTGGTAGAATTCAGGGCGTGAGACGGTTCCGGGTAATAAGAAGTTTACAGGAGTGTGGAACAATATAGCCAAGGAGGTGGATAAAGTGCCTGCGTTGGGATTACAGGGAATTTAGGAGACAGTAAGTCTTTATGTTTTTGGTTACACAACTGGCGGGTATTTTAATTTTAAACGGTTCTACCTAATTTTTATAAACTCGAAAAAAAAGTGCAAAGTGGGGGGGGGGCTGAATGGGAGAGGTGTTTTCAACTAATGGTTGCAGCGTAGTGGAAAGTGGGCTCAGACAGTTGGGTTTGGTCGTGAGATTTGTCGGGAGTTTTCTCTATTAATTCGGTAAAGAGTTTGTTGCTGGAGACAAAGGGTTACTCCAATAATTATGTGATTAAGTGGTGTAAGTGGGTGCCATTGAAGTGTATGATTCATATTTGGAGAGCCGATATGAATCGTCCTCCCACCAAGGAAGCGTTGGTGAAGAGAAATCTCTCTACCCTAGGTTATTTATGCACTCTTTGTGAGGCAGGTTCGGACTCAGTGGATCATATTTTATGCAGTTGCGGCGGTGGTTTGGGAGAATTTAAGTAGATGGTGCAAGGTTCTCCCCATTTATTGTTTCTCGGTAAAGATATATTGGAGTTGCAAAGAATAGTGGGGATCGGAGATTAGAATAGAGAGTCTTTTCACGGGATCATTATTGTTGCAATTTGGATAATTTGGAAAGCTAGAAACAATAAGATTTTTGGTGGCAAAGAGATAAAGATTGAGACATCAAGTCTACATCAAGTTTATGGGCTTCCTTTGGTTTAAACAGAGATCAAACTATAAGTCGATTAGTTGGTTGAATAGGTGTAATTTATGTTTCATGTAGTGAGTTGGTTGTGGCTCTCCTTAGTGCCATGGAGGGAGCTGTGTTTGTGTTGCTTGCCTGGTGTTTATAAAATTTACAGTTTGAAAAAGAAAATGTGCAATTGATTTAATGAAAAATAATTTTACTTTTGACAAATAGCGTAATTGTATGTAAGTAAAAACTTTAACATTAATTGTATGCTTTGATAATTACACTACATGATATAGAAATGTCATGAGACACAATATTTTAAACAGGTAAATATACAGTAGTTTATTATATGTATTGTAATTACATTACATGTGTTACTAGTAATAGTATAATGCAACCAATATTGTTGCACATATATTTACAATTGCGGATCTAAAAATTTTTTTCAGTGATTTACTATTTTTAGATGCTCTAGTTTTGTACGATCGGGCACAAAATTTTTCGGGTCGGTTAAATAGTTCGGGTCGTATGAGGTTCATTACATTATAAAAATACTATAAATTAACAAAAAAAACAAACATCGTCATAGAAACAAAAACATACATAAAAGAGATATGATTGTCTTTAAGTTAAAAAAAAAAACAAATTATAGTACATTGTTATCTACTTGAACATGATGATAGAATTTTCGACGACTCACCTTGGAAATATCTTTTAATATTAATAATGCCTACAAATCATATTTAATCACCGCTAATTTTCTAATTCAATTAACAAAATTTTGACATAATCATTTATTCTAATTCTAATTTCAATAAATAAACAAAACTACTTGAAGCAAAATATCAAAATAACTACCTTACTGTGAAGACTGAAGTAAAGGAATCTGAAGACAAAGGTGAAGACTAGGAAGGAGGCACACGGAGGTGGAGGACTGTCGTGGTGATGTGTAAACAACTAAGCTTAAAGTTAGAATAATTAAAAAAAAGAAAAAAGAATAAAACTAACACATGAAGCTGGAATAGTAAATTGGTTAAAAAGAATAAAGGAAAAGAAAGAAAGAACGAAAAAGGAATAAAACTAACACAGCAAAAGAAAACAAGGAAAAGGAAAAAAAACTAACAAACGAATCTCTAAAGGAGTTTAGAACCAATAAAAAGAGAATTTAATTAGCATATCTAGCTGCAATTGGGTTTCGGACCCGATTTTACGCGATTGAAAAGAAGGGTGTTTACCACCAAGCCAAAGTTCCATATTGTGCATTTGTTTAATCACAAAATATATATGTGTTCACTTTCATAATTTATATAAATTTCGAAACTCAGTGGGTTCCAGTGAACCCGTCCGAAGTACCTAGATCCGCCCCTGCGTATATACTAGATTCGTTTCTCGTGATACATTTGTGTAATTATTATATTGTATACACTAAATCTCTTAAAGGTATGGTGTACGCATCGGTTACTGTCTTACATCCATTACTAATTAATAATTATTACCTTAAATCCATTACTAATAACATTTTAGTCTAACTATTCTTTCATATGCAACATATTAATGAGGTATATAATGATACCTCAAAGTAGTCATTTTATTTATACACTACATGTTTGTTTCTTTTGTTTTATATTTTTTTTATTATATTTTTTTCAAAGACATAATTAAAATATATAATAATTAAGATGTTTGGCGATACAATCATGTGATTAGTCCACGTGGCCTCAGGTGGTTGGTCGACCTTTTTTATTTGCTTTTAATTTGTTTTTCATTTTTAAATTCAAGTCAGTTCGTTGCTATAAAACACATACTTTTTACTGTTTATACCGGCAAATGATTCCAGTCAAATTCGCGTAAGCTCACGGTCGCAAGCTAAGGTTTTTTTCCCCGCAAGTTTTTTAGTCCATCGATTCTTGACGAATTCGCGTTAAGTCACAACCACAACACGCGTATATTTTTTTGTTTTCGCCACGGTCTTTTTTATGTAAATATATTAATTTGTTGTACTTTTAGTGTGGACAATTTAACTTATTACTTTAATTTTGGTGTCGTAAGCTTATACCAACCTAACTCATGTCGTTTCAACACCACGACACATGGTTTTATATGTACGATTTAGTCCCGACAACGTGGATTCTGACTGAATTTGCGTTAGTTCGCTAAAGCAACGCCCAAGTTTTTTTTATAATTATTTATCCCTCAATTCTAGAATTAACAAATTCGTATCACTTCGCTACTGCAACACACCAGTTTTTTTTGTTTGCCATTTTTTTATATGTTAAATTGTTGTATTTGGGTGTGGACGAATTTATGCTTTGCTTTATTTTTGGCGCCGCGGCCAGATACAAACCAAAGTGTCATAGGTTAGTAACCACAACTCGTGTTTTATTATGTTAATTTGTTATATTTTGGCGTTAACAAAGTTTTTTTATGGGGGCGTGGGTTGTGTTTATTACTGTGTAAACCGGCAACGATCGAATCCACCTCGACTCGTAAACGCACTGCACGATTTGATAAGTTGTACGAATACAACTATCAATAACATCAACTCGGTGCAACACAACGGGAATCTTCCTACTTATATATATATATATATATATATATATATATATATATATATATAGGTAATGAATCTTTTCAGAAGTAAATTTACAGCGAGAAGTGCGAGAAATAATATCAACCAATCAGATTTTTTCTATTATTAATTTGATTTATTTATATTTAAGGTTACTTTGTTCAATATATCCTAATTTTAATAATGGTAACTTATATTAATTAATATCTTTAATATATTTATTTATTATAATCCTAAACACCCTGGTCAACTCCATAGTCCCATCAGAATTCTATCCCTGTCAAATAGCTACATAAGATCATGATCATATATCTATTACAGATTCATTGTTAACGATGATTCCAATTTCGATTATGAGATTCGCCAAGCGACTGTTATGCCATATATTATTCCGCACTAAATCAAGATCGTTTCGATTGAACGTCCAGACGATGATACATATATTCTCTATCAGCAACATCGGGTTTATCTCAACTTATTTCTATCAATTTCAGTTCTAATCATTCCTTGTGTTACCCAATTATGTCTAGCATGATAATTTTATTTATTAGGTTTTGATTAAATAAATGTCGAGACCGTTTATTGTTCCTGAACCTAATGCTGAAGTTTTGTAATGATTTTCAGTTACTAAAAATTTAATTTGATATCTTTTCAATGTTAGGGTTGATATTTTGTTATTATTTGTCAAAGATTAATTCATTAATGCATACAAATCATTAACTGAATATACAACCATAAATGGATGACTATCAGCATAAAACTATTGGTTTTCCTTAACTTATCATCCTCACGTCTTCATTATTCTCTTCAGATTACACAAAACACGTAAGTAATATCCTTGTATAATTGTTCCTCTTATTTTCAATGTTCAATTGCCCTGTTTCTCTCTAATTTGATCTATTAATAGGTGCAATTAAAATTGGATCAAATACACATGTTGGTCAGTCAAGCAGCGTATGGTCTGATGATTATGATGGTAAGTTACCTAGCAGCGTATTGTTATCATGATAGTAGACATATTCATCTTATTATCATTAAAAATCAATCGGACTTTGTTGTATTAATTTTCCGTCATGGCGATATGGTGCCATGATTGAATCCATAAAGGATTGGTTTTTATGTGTGTATGTTGCTTCTTATGTGTAGATGTAGGTTTTTATGTTATTATGTACGTAGGTGTGTTCAGTTATGTATATGTTTTCATGTATGGTTGTCCATTTGTGTATGTTCTGTAGTTTGTGTAGGTTTGCTTATGTGTATCATGTATGTCCATTGGTCCCTTTATGTCCATCTTTGATGTATGTATGTCCATTTGTTTATGTTATGTATTGTGTGTATGTGTATATATGCATACGTATGTGTGTATGTGTGTTCGTATTCATGTCAGTCATCGTTTTATTTGTCGGTATGTATGCATATATATATTTGTTTGTGTGTCTGTATATATGCAGACCTGTATCTTGTATTTTCATTTTTTTTTACTAAAGTAGCTTACTTATTTTTTTTGCTAATTTGTTTGTGTATACTTATTTTTACACGCGTTTACTCCTATGTTAACAGCCACTACTCATGCTCCTGAGAAGGAAACTGTGGTCATAGAGAAAGAACCCGCGGTCCCAGAAAATACATCTGAAGATGTTCTTGATCTACAAACCATAGTTACCGTAACTAACGAGACAATATTCGGCCAGTCGAGTGTTCAACAGGGTATGACATGAAGGTTAGACTTAATAAAGTATAATGTTTCCCGAGTTTCTTTAATATAATGTTTGTTATCATCCTCCATTTATTAGTTTTTAATTAGATTTTTTTAATTAATTTTAAATGCAGAGGAGGTGCAAGATGTGCATACTAACTATTGCTACACACATGATGGGACCAAACAATGGATTCCAGATGTTCCAGCTGATGAGAAACCTTATGTCGGGCTACATTTTAAAACTTGTGATGATGCTTTTAATATGTACAAGGAATACGCTGCTAAAGCTGGTTTTGATGTAAGAAGGTCAACCAGAACATGGACAAGGGGTGTTATTTCTCGTAAGTACATTGTTTGCAGCAAAGCCGGTAGCCCATGCTGTAAAGATGTGGATACCTTGGAAACTTCATCATCGTCTTCTATGCGACGCAACATTAATATCAAGGTTAGTGGTTGCAATGCATGCATTAGACTTAAAGTTCCATCAAGCTCCGTGGGGTTCGAGATATATAATTTTGCAGATGCATACAATCATGGACTTTTTGATGATATTAATATGGATCTAACTAGAGGAAGAAGACAACTACAGTTTTCAGACAAGAAATTCATACATTGTCTTCAAACTACGTGTTTCGGTCCAACCATTGCTCACCATGTGCGATCATCTTTGAAGGGTGGCTAACACGTGGTAGCGGGATCAAAGACCGACTTTAAGAACCATGCTCGCAATGTAAGGGGTGTTATTGCTGATGCGGATTCTCAAATGATTGTGGATAGGTTTAACCACAACATGAGTCATTAGGAGGATTTTTTTTCCAATACAAAGCTGTTGACGGTGTGCTATCGTCAATATTTTGATCTGATGGCATATCAAGATGCAACTACAGTATGTTTGGTGAAGTTTTAGCTTTCGACGCTACATACAATACCAACTAGTAATGATTGTCCTATAATGTTTATTATTAACATGCTTTATTATTGTTTTATTAATCAAGTGTTTTGTTACTGCAGTCATAATATGATTTTTGTTCCATTCACGTGCGTTGATTGCCACAAGAAATGTGTTACTTTTGGTGTTGGCTTGATACATAATGAGACAATTGACTCTTATAAGTGGTTACTAAATGCTTTTGTAACATCACAAGGCAAGCAGCCGCGGTTGGTGTTGACAAATCAAGACGCATCAATGAAACAAGCAGTTTTCACTGTTTTGACTGAACTACACACAGACTGTGCATGAGGTACGTCACAAATAAAATACCTGTTAACGTATGTATATGTGTTTCATTAGAATGGTCAGATTCAGTTTTTTGGACCGATGGGTTGATTGCATCCTAACATTACATTTTTTTTAATTCGTCACTATATCTACCATTTGGTTGATTTTTATTCAGTATACACACCCATTAGCAACTATATAATGTTAAATTTTCGGATACTTCAATGCCCAAGTTTGTTTATTTATTTTGTACTTACAAATTTATATGTTAGCATCATTTTATTAACCTCGTACGGTGCCTACCGCATCAAACATATTACTTAACTGATTTTTTTTTAAAGTTGAAGGGCGAGATGCATGTTAATGAAGAAATCAGATGTCGTGTTAATAAGCTGGTTTGGAATGTAATCATCAAGCCCGAGACGTTTGAGTCCAGAGGGCATGAATTGATTGACGATTTCAAGTTAAGCGAAAACAAATGGTTGAAAGACATGTTTGCTATTAGGGATAGTTGGGTACCGCTTACTTTAGAGAGTTGCCAATGTGTCGTTTGATGAAGACTACATCTCGGTGTGAGAGTTCAAATTCACAATTCAAAGTATATTCTAGCCATGGAAACAACCTTGTTCAATTCATGAACTGTTTTGAAATGGCTTTGAATGCTCAGCGACATGTGGAACGCGAACTATAGAATGATACCACAACAAAGAGACCGCCAATAGAGACCCGTTTGCCAATTGAGCGCCATGCTTCCTATGTCTACACTATAACAATTTTCAAAGAGGTCCGGAAAGAGATTACAAAGGGACTTTATCACTGTGCACGTTCTCCTCTTGAGACAAAAGACAGACTAAACATTCACTACATCAATCACAAAGACAAAAGGAATGGTTTTGTTGGCGAATTTAAGTTTCTTATTGTATCACGAAAACAACAATCTTTATGCTTATCATTTACACAATTCAATGTCATTAACTGGTCACCCTTTTTAATAATGTATTTTGCAGGTTTGTCACAATCCCAATTATGATACCTTTCGGTTTCACTCGTATTGGTTACTTGTGTAGACACATCTTCAAAGTCTTCCAAATCGAGCTAATAGATGAAATCCCTGAAAAGTACATCCCAAAACGGTGGAGGAGTGACGTCCTCCCATCATCACTTTTCAAGATTGAATCAAGATACTGTGTCCCGATTGATGAAAGGTCTAAACTAAGGCAACAACTTTTGTCTTTGGCCAATCAGTGCGTGGACCGGGCACGTGGTAACATAGACCTTATTCAGTCCTAGGTCGACCAAATGCAGCAGATGAAGAATAACATATGAAAAACAATTCCTATAGAACCGTCTTATAATAGCAAGTCTGCCATAATCGAAGATTTGGTTGGATACAAAATACCCGAAAAAGTGACAATAACTCCACCGACAAGGATTAGAAATAAGGGTTCTGGTTCTCGCAAGCGCAAGATAGGTCCTAGGGAGATGGCAAAAAAATGCAAGAAACCAAAAAGTTTCTGCAAAAAATGTAACAAACATGTTCACGGCCACGACTCACGTAACCATGAGAAAATTATGCTACTAAAAGAAAAAAAACGAAAAGACAGGGAGCAAAGGCGAAAAGTCAGGGACCAAAAGAGAAAAGAAAAGGTTGCAATGATGGAGAAACAGGGAAGGGAATATGTGGAAAGTGACGAGACTGTTGACACATCTGAAACGGACTCATTTAACGATTCTGATGACAACAGTGACACCCAATCGAGTTCTGATGAATGAAAGTGTTTTTGTTTATTTTTTCCATTTATATTTTACGGATCACAACCTTTGTCTTTATCCTTTTTGTTTATTAATTGATAGTTTTCTTTATAAGTTCATATTTTTTTTTAATTACCTATGCACACACCCGTTAGCAAATTTTCAATTCCTATTACATCTTCATTATGTTCGTATCTTGCTCTCATTTCGATGCGCGAACGTTGGTATATCTCAATAACACCCGTGGTTTACAAACGAATTACTAAAACAAAATTTATATCAATTTCTATACAAATTGCATGACAAGTTGTGGGTGTAACTGAATATGTAGTTGTGTACTAATGTTCAAAACATTTTAAAAACTTTGTATGCCAAAGTTTTTTTAACCCGGGTACCCACGTATGTCTCTCTGGTACGCACCAACCTATGCAGCCACTTATAGATTTAAACTAGCTTCGGGTTAACAGTCCCTGTGTATGCAGTCCGTTCATACATAATATGTTTGTACATGCGGATGTACGTAGCCATTAGCCATTAGCAAAATCTCGTTAACTATTATTCGCTCGTGTCTCGATACGCACTGCTTCTTGAACACCTGTTGTTCACCATGATCTGTTTGCGCACCTGTTGTTCTTATAAACGTATATACCCATGTATGTCCAAGTGTATGTTCAACTCTTCTTGTACATACGGCCACATTAGGGGTAGGCGCCAAAAGATGCTTTCACATGACATAAATTACAACTGCTTGTATGCACATACGAACACACGTGTTCACGAACGTGCACACTTAACTCTGACAAACATCTGCATACATACTTTTGGATACGCGCGTTAATACTTATGCGTACGCGCATTCACAGTCACATTGTACGTACCTACGCCCACACGGATGCACTTACATCCATGGGTGTGTACGCCCATATAATAACGTTCATGTTCGTACGCATATACACCGGCATCTACCAACGTATACTTATATCTTGGTTTGTATGCATCATGGCCTTACTTGTGTCTTAGCCCATCTCAATGGACTTTCGAAAGTACTTCATTCCTTCAGGCACGCATGTGTCTCAATGGACCAGGTAAGCACGCGAATCAACACACATTTGTTACCTACTCACGCTTGCCATGTATCTATCACGGTTTACATGTAATGGTGTGGCCGCTAACGCAGGGTTGCAAGTATCCACTAACACGTGTGCACGCGACTTGTTATGTAGGCACATATGTTTGGGTGGTGTTTGTGTAGGTTTTTTATGATAAAAAACACACATGCACCGCTTTTTAAACATGAACACACATCCAAGTTCTCACACTTGTAAAATCAGTTTTACTAGTACGAACTATTTCACACAAATTGCTATTCGAGATTTGTCACTTGGTGTGTTGTCACTTAACCTGACTATGGATTTATTGGACGTCTTAAAAGTATCTGATTATGTAGCTTTGGTGCCTACACATTCACACCAAATTATTTTGTCATACCAATTCTCCAAATGTTATACACATTCAACTTTGTTTTAACACACAAAACATGATCAAGATTTAACCATTTTATGACTATCTACATCATATTCCGTTTACGTAGGCCAAACAAAACATAGATTAACTGTTTAACCAAAAAGAACTAAAGACATAAAACCATAAAACATAAAAGCAAAAAACATAAAACCATTAAACTTAGGTAGTAGCTTTTAGGTTGTCAAACGTTCGTCGTTAATCAGCGCTTCATTAATAATCCATTTATGATTGTTTATGGCATCTAGCAGGATCTTGGCTGTGTACTTTACCCTTATGCCTAGTAACACCTTTTTAGACCTCAACGAACCATCACCTAGTCCACAACTGTAGTTCACTCCACCCATGAACGTCTCCATATGCCTCATCATAAACAACCCAGACTCCTCGTAACCCTTTATCGTACACTTTAACTTCAACCATCTTGGTTCTACCCCCTCCATTGGAATTGCTTTTGTGTAAGTCCCGTAGATGAATTTTTCAATATGATATCAACTATCTCTATGTTAGTGCGGAATCCTAACACGAGATGATTCATGATGATAGACAAGAACAAGTAAATCACACAAGGAAAGGCTTTAAAATATACGTATATCAAACGTCCGATGCTTAAGCACTTACAATAGTCATTCAAAAATATCAAAAGTGAACGGCTAACCTAACCCTATACACATATTATATATTTAGGGACACCAATCAAGTTCAACACATAGCCCAAGCCCACCAAGATCACAATTTGCTCTCGGCTTACATACACAAACACGACCTACTATGATAACCTAAGTACAAACCATAAATAAATACCCAACAATCTCCCCTTGGTTTGTAGCTTCGTTCTTTAGTCGTGTTCCATGATATCGATATCTGCACCCTATAAACCACATGCCCAAAAGCCAGTTCTGATAATAGAAGCCGCCATACTGGTGTATTCCTTGGCAACCGCTATAGTGACCATCACGCCATCTCTCGGATCTTTCTCCCTTCATTTATGTGGAATGATATTGGTGGCTAGTTCCTCAGGGGTATCATCATCTTCATTCACAGCGACTGCTTGAGGAGGCTTCAAGGAAGTCAACTACAGTAGTTCTTTGAAGCTTTTAAAATCCTTTAATTTCTTAGCAGACGGAGTAGCTTCTATTTAACGGTGTTCAGAATCCATATGTTGTATGGGAGTCTCCTCATCTTCATCATCTTAGATAATCTCAAGTGTAGCAGTGCGCCTCTGAACTGACGCCACATGCTCTTCAGCAACCTGATCTCTAACTGGTACAGTCTCTGTTTCAGCAAAACGGCCAAACTTGACTAGCTCATGAAGGCCCTTATAGACAACCTTTGACCCTTTCATGGACTACTTCATCAATCAGAAGGTATTGGGTCCCATTGACTTCATATCCAATGTCTCAACAGATTTAACAACATCAGTGTAATGTGAATCAAAGATCGTCTGTAAGAACCGAGGATACATACGAAACATTTTTTACTTCTTTCCCTTCAGGTTGCTCATCATCTCATCCAAAACGAACTTGGAATAATTGAAATTTCAATCCATGATCAGAGCAACTACAGCCGACATCTAAATGTGGCTAATATCATCAGATCCTCTTTTTCATCCCGACACAAAAATAAAGAACTTATGTATCAAAAATCTCCAGTAAGGATGGAAAAGTTTCTTGATTGCATGTAACATCCTACTTTCGATAAAAAATAATAAAATAAATTTCGTTATTTTATTGTGTGTCGTTTATCGGTTTAGATAATAAACTGTAAAAGGTTGGGCTTGGACTTTAGAAGATGGAAAAAGAGATGGAATGGGCCTTAGGCCCATGGGCGTAAGGTAGTATAAATACCCCTTAAACCCTAATACTTTCCATTTTTATCCATCTCTACACCATCAAAAACACACACTAACACCATCCTATATCCCGAGACAAGATCCGAAGGTGAAAACCCGAGCTTGTTGGTGCTGGAACGTCGTAACGAGCCAAACCCACATCAAGACTAGCTCAAGTTCGTACACCGACTCGTTTAAGGTACGTTTATAACGAGAACTTGTTCATTTAGGTTCGGATTCGTTTAGAAATCATAGATATGTTTAAGTATGGTGAAAACGAATCTAATGCAACAAACCTTACGAAAATTCTTTAATATTTGATGGGTTAATCGATTGGTTAAGGATCCGTATGTATATATATGTAAATCGCACCAAGTAAAACCTGATATTTGGATGATTGGTGGATTGGGGTTTGTAGGCGAGGTGAATCCGAGTTCAATGGTACCAGTTTCATGTTGTTTCGTTGAGAATCGAGGGTTTAATTGTAGGTCTGGTATATGTTAACTATTTCGTGTTCTTGACGATTTTGATATTGACCCTGAGTCAACGTCTAGATAAGAACTGTTGACAGTTCGTTATGGTTGATCATTCGTTACGCGGTCATAACGAATGGGACTCATTCGTGTGACTTGATAACGAATGAACCTTTAAATTCGTTATCTATCCATTCGTTATATTAAGATAACGAATCTGGTCCCGTCAAGATAACGAATAAGGATAACGAACTAGGATAACGACACAGATCATGTAAGGTTAACGAATTAGGCGATTCGTTACTCACAATTCCCTGTGTTAACATAACGAACCAAAATAACGAATCAGCTAATGAACCGTATTGTGTAAGGTAATGAATTAAGCTAACGAATCAGACCATGTAAGTTAACGAATCGGTTAACGAACTAGGCTTAATTCGTTATAGAAACTAAGTGAGCGAAGTAGATAATAATTTAAAAAAATCCTAATGGAATCAGCTTAACCCCAGCCAGCGGCTCTGCCCCTTGGACCCCGCTAGGGGCTGCTGCCCCTAGAACCCCTCTGCCAGGGGCGCTGCCCTCGGACCCCCGTTCGTTGAGGGCTATTATTAAATTAGAGTTATGATATGGATAGTGATAGTAATTAATACGTGTAATCGTTATACAGTTAGCCGTGCACAACTAAAGAAAGGGATAACCATTAACGGTGAACGTAACCGAGTTCAGGTGAGTTTCTAGCCCCATTTCCTTGTTATGTTTTCGGGGCTTTGTGCATACTCGATGTGATAGTTAATACACTTAGCTTAAATGGTAAGTGTATGTTATGTATGATTTATGTGTCATATATTATGTTTTGAATGTGAATGAAAGCTTGTCGGTACGTGAACGATCTTCGGATATTGCACGTATTGATAAAGGAGGTATGTATATGAAAGATGAATGTGTATGATATATATATATATATATATATATATATATATATATATATATATATATATGCGTACAACATATGAGTATGTATAAATGATTAATGACAGAATATGTATGTTACAGGTATGTAAAGACAGAATGTACGAAGATGAAGAAGTAAGGGATCAGATGTGACACCCGGTAAATTCCCAACCCCTTAAACTAAGTAATCAACCTAATAATTAGGTGATTGTGAATATTATGCGCGCCATGTTAGTCAGCGCGTGCATTTGTTATGTGCGCCCTGCGCGAGCGCGCTATGTTAAGAATCAGCGCGGGCATTTATGTTTGCCCTGCGCGAGCGCGCCATGTTAGTCAGCGCGTGCATGTGTTATATGCGCCCTGCGCGAGCGCACCATGTTAAGAACCAGCGTGAGCATATGTTATATGCGCCATGCGTGAACGTATTGGCCTTATGTTTTCATGTAACTTAAACGTTATGTTGTCTATGGGTTGACCATCCCGCATGATGCTAAGGCGGGTGCATCCTACATCGTTTATGCGCGTGCGGAAGGGAACTAACCTACCCGCATGGCGGGAACTTTGAGAGCTAGTTTGTCTGAAGCTCCAGGATGGAATTGACTTCAACATGACTGATCACTATGTTGAAATACCAAAACCACCTGGAGAATCTACAAATGAAACTCAAATGTCCCTAACTGCGAGAAGGTTACGCACCTACCCGCAGCAAAGAAATGTTCTACACGCAGGAAGCTATGCGCACCAAGTTATACGCGCAGAACACTTAGTCAAAATGATCAGATTTAAGGAAATTGTCCCCGCCCAAAAGAGGGCGGTAGCGTGTTTCAGAAAACTTCTACTTTTTACTGTACATTGTCTAAAGCACTGAAAAAGCAAACTGTAAAAGTCAACTGCCAGCCACCCACTCTCACCAACCACAGCCCTGCATGTCCTGTCCATATCAAATCAGAATCTTTAATCTAGTTTTCTACTCTTTTTAATAAATAATAATAATTTCCATACTTTATCATCATTTCAAAAGATTACAATTCCCTAAAGCAAGGGATTATGTTCCCTTGAGTTTGCCTATAAATTTGTAGCCTAAATTATCACCCAAAACACACTTCAAAGAACTACAAACTTGCACTAATCTTTTCCCAAGCATCCGTTGTTCCAGCTCCGATCCTGTTACTAGGTAAGCCGAGATTATAACCTTGAGATCTACTTTCCAATCCTTATATCTTGATCTTAATATATATATTTGTTATTTAATCGTATTCTAGACCTTCGATTCCGAGGCCAACACCAAGAAAACCCGAATCTCGATTAATCCCTTAACAAGAACCACAGGTGAGTCTCACAGCCCCATTTTCACTGTTTTCACTATTTTAAACTGTTTTCGGGGCGAGGGACACGTACTTAAATAATGTTTATCATGGTATACTTACAAGCTAAGCAAACGATTACGTGTTTAAGTTATGTTTCATGATGAGCAATGCGAACAGTTATCTATGGTTTTTCGATGATAGTGCACCAGATTCGAGTAAATGATCACTTTACCATTGGAACTCTAAGGGTAGGGACTGCTGGTTTGATCCACCCACTCGTAGGGGTCGCACCTCTTTGCATGGACGAGTGCCTAGTATGGTCATGGGGCAGTACTATGGGTTTGAGCCCGCTCGTAGGGGTCGCGCCTCTTTGCATGGACGAGCGCCTTGTTTTCCGGCACAACGTCCGCGCGTAACCCGCGGGACGGTATTACAGCATATATTCGCTCGTAGTGGCAGCGCCACTTACATAGACGAGCACGGTTTTTCAGAAATGTCCACGCGTAAACCGCGGGACGATAATACATTGTTTTAGCTCGTAGTGGCAACGCCACTTTGCATAGACGAGCACAGTTCCCAGAAATGTTCGCGCGTAACCCGCGGAACGATTTTATCAGAATATGTTGATAGAGCTATGTTTTACCAAGCATGTGTTTTAATGATGCTAACAGAATTATGTTTCAGAATGATTATGATGCAATACGATTTATCAAGTTACTAAAACTTGTGAACTCACTCAGTTTATACTGATTCAAATATTTTTACGTGTCTTTCAGGAGATAATTAGGTAGCGCATGGAGTCACACTTAGAGCACCTCACGCTGAACATCTAAAACTAGCTTTTTGGAAGATTTTAGTTCTATCCCTTCGATGCGCGTGGTTGTACCCGCCGCGCAAAGGGGATATGGCGTGGAAATCTTCAACAGTTTATACTTGGATGTCTTTATGTAACTTTTAAACAATGCAATGTATTAAACATTTCTTAATGAAAATCTTTGAATGTTTGCAATGGCCCGTGCTTAATTATCAATCCCCACTCGCGCGCGCCCGGCTGTTTCCGCCGCTCAGGGCCGGGTGTGACAGATTGGTATCAGAGCACTGGTTATAGCGAACTAGGAAAAGAAGTTTTTAACCTAGACTATAACCTTTGGGGAATCGCATGAAAAGAATATTTTCAAAAGAAAAATCACACACGCACTTAGGAACACGGGTCACAGTGTCTAGAGATAAGAACATTATGTGCTCTGAGTACATGCGCTAAGTTTGTTATATTTTCTTTTTATGAAAAGAATGCCTCCAACCAGAGCCAAGGGAATTACCATGACACCCGAGGAGCTCGCAGAAATAATCGCGCAGGCGATTGCAACGCATGAGGCCAGCAAGGCCGAATCTAGTCAGGGTCGCCAAGAGAACGAGACCCCAGAACCCGAATCAGGAGCCTTGGACAAAGGTTGCTCCTATAAAACATTCATGGCCTGTAGGCCTTGGCCGTTCAAAGGCACCGAAGGAGCCATTGGGCTCTACAATTGGATTGACAAGATGGAGACCGTTCTCTCCATCAGCGGATGTAGTGAAAACCAGAAGGTCCTTTACGCGACCTGCATGTTCCAAGAAGCAGCTTCGTCTTGGTGGAAGCTCCAAGTAAAGACTTTGGGGCGAGAAGTTGCTCTTCACAAGACCTGGGAAGAATTGAAAGAAATGTTGATGAGAAAGTTCTGCTCTCGCGCAGAAATTCAGAGCTTGCAACAAGAATTCTGGAACCACACCATGGTAGGAACGGATATCGATGCCTACACCAATCGTTTCAACGAGCTTTGCCAGCTGGTGCCAGACATGGCAAGCACAGAAGAAAAGAAAATCGAGAGGTACATTTTTGGGTTACCTCCTGTCGTTAGAGTCCCGCTCAACGCCGCCGCACCTCCGACCTTTGACGAGGCGGTTGCGCGAGCCATCACCCTTACAAGGGATACGGTTCGTGCGGGTATGTTGACTGCTCGCTTGAACGAGCAGCGAACCTCTGACTCCAAGAGAAAATGGAACTCCCACCGAGGATCAGACTTCAAGCAGCCACCACCCAAGAAGCAGGAAAGCACAAGGGTTTACGCGATTCAAGCCGCGGAACCATCAAGGAAAGGATACAGCGGGCCTCGCCCATGGTGCAGCAAATGCAAGTATCACCACGAAGGTGAATGCGCAAAAATCGA
This sequence comes from Bidens hawaiensis, assembly GCF_021521415.1. NCBI lineage: Eukaryota > Viridiplantae > Streptophyta > Magnoliopsida > Asterales > Asteraceae > Bidens > Bidens hawaiensis. The sequence continues at coordinate 85,168 of NW_027496972.1, read as the reverse complement.
ATGCGCCAAGTGTGGCAGACCAGGACACAAGGCGATGAATTGTCGCATCAGAGAAGCTGGATCGAGCGACAGCTGCTATGCATGCGGGAAGCCTGGACACTTCAGTCGGGATTGCCTACAGAAAGGAAACCAAGCTCGCGGGAGAGCTTTTGTGATCGGCGCGGGTGAAGCAAAAGAAGAGCCGAATGTGGTAACTGGTACGTTTTTGCTTAACGGTCATTATGCATCTATCTTATTTGATACTGGCGCTGACCTAAGTTTTATATCCCATGAGTTTAAAAACTCCCTGGGCTTAGCGACCAGTAGGCTAGACAAACCTTATACTATAGAACTAGCCAACGGTAGGCAGTTATGCGCGAATGAAAGGACTGAGCAATGTGTGTTAGTCATGGGGGGTCATGAGTTCAATATTAACTTATTGTCAATAGAGTTGGGAAGTTTCGATATTGTGGTAGGTATGGATTGGTTGGTCGAGAATCTCGCGGAGATTGTTTGTCATGAGAAGCAGGTTCGGATTCCACTGTTGAACGGAGAAACTTTGATGATTCAAGGGGAAAGAATGGGAGTTGCGACGAAACTGATTCGTGCCTAAAGGCGCGTAAGTGCCTAAGGAAAGGGTGCTACGCCTTCCTGGCGCATGTAGTAGAGAAAGGAGATGAGCGAAGAATTGAAGACTTACCAGTAGTGCGCGAATTTCCAGAAGTTTTTCCTGAAGATTTGCCCGGGCTACCGCCGCCGCGACAAGTCGAGTTTCGTATTGATTTGGTCCCAGGAGCTGCGCCAGTAGCTCGAGCGCCTTATCGCTTAGCTCCATCTGAGATGCAAGAGCTATCCAATCAGTTACAGGAACTATTGGATAAGGGTTTCATACGCCCAAGCTTTTCACCTTGGGGAGCTCCAGTACTGTTTGTAAAGAAGAAGGATGGTTCGTTCCGGATGTGTATTGACTACAGGGAGCTGAACAAGCTGACAGTCAAAAATCGGTACCCCTTACCGAGGATTGACGACTTATTTGACCAGTTGCAGGGATCCAGTTATTATTCGAAGATAGATCTACGGTCAGGATACCACCAACTTAGGGTCCATGAGGAAGACGCGCCAAAGACAGCCTTCCGAACCAGATATGGCCATTATGAGTTCTTAGTGATGCCTTTCGGGCTAACTAATGCGCCGGCTATATTTATGGATCTGATGAACCGTGTGTGCAAACCATATTTGGACAAGTTTGTGATTGTGTTTATAGATGATATTTTGATTTACTCTCGAACCAAGGCCGAGCATGAGCAACACCTGAGAATGATTTTGGAATTGTTAAGGAAAGAAAAGTTGTATGCGAAGTTTTCCAAGTGTGAGTTTTGGCTTAGAGAAGTTCATTTTCTCGGTCACGTTGTAAACGAGAAAGGAATACACGTCGATCCTTCTAAGGTTAAAGCCATCGAAAACTGGGAAGCGCCAAAAACCCCAACTGAGGTGAGGCAATTCCTTGGGCTAGCTGGCTACTATCGACGCTTCATTGAGAACTTCTCCAAGATAGCTCTACCTCTGACCGCGCTAACTCAGAAAGACAAGGCGTTTATTTGGGGCGAGAATCAGGAAGCGGCATTTCAAATGTTGAAACAGAAGTTATGTAGTGCGCCAATCTTATCCCTGCCCGAGGGGACAGATGACATCGTTGTTTACTGCGACGCTTCACATCAGGGACTTGGATGTGTCCTTATGCAGCGAGACAAAGTTATAGCGTATGCCTCGCGCCAACTTAAGACCAATGAGAAGAACTACACAACGCACGATTTAGAACTTGGAGCTGTTGTCTTCGCGCTAAAGATTTGGCGCCATTACCTCTACGGTACGAAATGTGTAATCTTTACGGATCATAAGAGCCTCCAACATATATTCGATCAGAAGGAATTAAACATGAGGCAACGAAGATGGGTTGAATTGTTGAATGATTATGATTGCGAGATCAAGTATCATCCGGGGAAAGCGAATGTGGTAGCAGACGCGCTAAGCAGAAAGGAGCGAATAAAAACGCTACGAGTCAAGGCTCTAAGGTTGACCATTCACGCAGATCTCTCTACCCGCATCCGAGACGCTCAGCAAGAAGCCTTGAAACCAGAGTTTGTTAAAAACGAATGCCTTGGGGGTATGGTTAAGAATTTGGAACTTAAAGGGAACAACACTAGATATTTTGCCAACCGCATATGGGTCCCTCTCAAGGGAGGATTGCGCGAGCAGGTATTAAACGAAGCTCACAAGACGCGATATTCCGTACATCCTGGCGCAGACAAGATGTACCAAGATGTTAAAACGCTGTATTGGTGGCCCAATCTTAAAGGCGCCATCGCGACGTATGTCAGTAAGTGCCTGACGTGTTCGAAGGTAAAGGCTGAATACCAGAAACCATCGGGGTTGCTTCAACAGCCAGAAATTCCCATGTGGAAGTGGGAACAAATCTCTATGGACTTCATCACCAAACTGCCAAGGACACCTGGGGGTTATGACACAATATGGGTTATTGTGGATCGGCTAACTAAGTCAGCGCACTTCCTGCCAATCAAGGAAACCGATAAGATGGAAAAGTTAGCCCGATTGTATATTCGAGAAGTAGTTTCAAAACATGGAGTCCCAGTGTCCATCATTTCTGATCGAGATAGTCGGTTTACATCAAGGTTTTGGAGATCATTACAAGAGGGGTTAGGTACTCGACTGGACATGAGTACGGCTTACCACCCCCAAACGGATGGACAAAGCGAACGAACGATCCAGACATTGGAAGATATGCTGCGCGCGTGCGCGATCGATTTTGGAGGTAGTTGGGATACCCACCTCCCGTTGGTTGAATTTTCTTACAATAACAGTTATCACACAAGCATTAAGGCTGCGCCGTTCGAAGCTTTATATGGGCGCAAGTGTAGATCCCCACTGTGTTGGGCTGAAGTGGGCGACAAGCAAATGACTGGTCCAGAAGTGATCCAAGAAACAACAGACAAGATTTTTCAGATAAGGGATCGCCTTAAGGCAGCACGCGACAGACAGAAAAGTTATGCTGATATGAGAAGGAAACCGTTGGAGTTTCAAGTAGGGGATAAAGTACTTTTGAAAGTCTCTCCATGGAAGGGAGTCCCCCGTTTCGGTAAGCGAGGAAAGCTAAATCCGCGCTACATTGGACCTTTTGAGATCCTGGAGAGGATCGGTCCAGTTGCTTATAAACTCCGTCTACCCGCCGAACTCAGTGGAGTTCATGATACGTTTCATGTATCCAACCTCAAGAAATGTTTATCTGACGAAACGTTGATTTTGCCGATGGAAGAGATTCACATCGACAAACAGCTGCACTTCATAGAAGAACCTATAGCAGTAACCGATTGGAAAGAACAAAGGTTGCGCAGAAGCAGAATCAAGTTGGTAAAAGTTCAATGGAACTCAAGGCGTGGGCCTGAATTCACTTGGGAAAGAGAAGATCAGATGCGCATAAAATACCCACACCTCTTTCAGAACATGGCTTCTGCCAGCAACGTCTCCTAAATTTCGGGACGAAATTCGTTTAACGAGGGGAGAATGTGACACCCGGTAAATTCCCAACCCCTTAAACTAAGTAATCAACCTAATAATTAGGTGATTGTGAATATTATGCGCGCCATGTTAGTCAGCGCGTGCATTTGTTATGTGCGCCCTGCGCGAGCGCGCTATGTTAAGAATCAGCGCGGGCATTTATGTTTGCCCTGCGCGAGCGCGCCATGTTAGTCAGCGCGTGCATGTGTTATATGCGCCCTGCGCGAGCGCACCATGTTAAGAACCAGCGTGAGCATATGTTATATGCGCCATGCGTGAACGTATTGGCCTTATGTTTTCATGTAACTTAAACGTTATGTTGTCTATGGGTTGACCATCCCGCATGATGCTAAGGCGGGTGCATCCTACATCGTTTATGCGCGTGCGGAAGGGAACTAACCTACCCGCATGGCGGGAACTTTGAGAGCTAGTTTGTCTGAAGCTCCAGGATGGAATTGACTTCAACATGACTGATCACTATGTTGAAATACCAAAACCACCTGGAGAATCTACAAATGAAACTCAAATGTCCCTAACTGCGAGAAGGTTACGCACCTACCCGCAGCAAAGAAATGTTCTACACGCAGGAAGCTATGCGCACCAAGTTATACGCGCAGAACACTTAGTCAAAATGATCAGATTTAAGGAAATTGTCCCCGCCCAAAAGAGGGCGGTAGCGTGTTTCAGAAAACTTCTACTTTTTACTGTACATTGTCTAAAGCACTGAAAAAGCAAACTGTAAAAGTCAACTGCCAGCCACCCACTCTCACCAACCACAGCCCTGCATGTCCTGTCCATATCAAATCAGAATCTTTAATCTAGTTTTCTACTCTTTTTAATAAATAATAATAATTTCCATACTTTATCATCATTTCAAAAGATTACAATTCCCTAAAGCAAGGGATTATGTTCCCTTGAGTTTGCCTATAAATTTGTAGCCTAAATTATCACCCAAAACACACTTCAAAGAACTACAAACTTGCACTAATCTTTTCCCAAGCATCCGTTGTTCCAGCTCCGATCCTGTTACTAGGTAAGCCGAGATTATAACCTTGAGATCTACTTTCCAATCCTTATATCTTGATCTTAATATATATATTTGTTATTTAATCGTATTCTAGACCTTCGATTCCGAGGCCAACACCAAGAAAACCCGAATCTCGATTAATCCCTTAACAAGAACCACAGGTGAGTCTCACAGCCCCATTTTCACTGTTTTCACTATTTTAAACTGTTTTCGGGGCGAGGGACACGTACTTAAATAATGTTTATCATGGTATACTTACAAGCTAAGCAAACGATTACGTGTTTAAGTTATGTTTCATGATGAGCAATGCGAACAGTTATCTATGGTTTTTCGATGATAGTGCACCAGATTCGAGTAAATGATCACTTTACCATTGGAACTCTAAGGGTAGGGACTGCTGGTTTGATCCACCCACTCGTAGGGGTCGCACCTCTTTGCATGGACGAGTGCCTAGTATGGTCATGGGGCAGTACTATGGGTTTGAGCCCGCTCGTAGGGGTCGCGCCTCTTTGCATGGACGAGCGCCTTGTTTTCCGGCACAACGTCCGCGCGTAACCCGCGGGACGGTATTACAGCATATATTCGCTCGTAGTGGCAGCGCCACTTACATAGACGAGCACGGTTTTTCAGAAATGTCCACGCGTAAACCGCGGGACGATAATACATTGTTTTAGCTCGTAGTGGCAACGCCACTTTGCATAGACGAGCACAGTTCCCAGAAATGTTCGCGCGTAACCCGCGGAACGATTTTATCAGAATATGTTGATAGAGCTATGTTTTACCAAGCATGTGTTTTAATGATGCTAACAGAATTATGTTTCAGAATGATTATGATGCAATACGATTTATCAAGTTACTAAAACTTGTGAACTCACTCAGTTTATACTGATTCAAATATTTTTACGTGTCTTTCAGGAGATAATTAGGTAGCGCATGGAGTCACACTTAGAGCACCTCACGCTGAACATCTAAAACTAGCTTTTTGGAAGATTTTAGTTCTATCCCTTCGATGCGCGTGGTTGTACCCGCCGCGCAAAGGGGATATGGCGTGGAAATCTTCAACAGTTTATACTTGGATGTCTTTATGTAACTTTTAAACAATGCAATGTATTAAACATTTCTTAATGAAAATCTTTGAATGTTTGCAATGGCCCGTGCTTAATTATCAATCCCCACTCGCGCGCGCCCGGCTGTTTCCGCCGCTCAGGGCCGGGTGTGACATCAGACCCTAATAATATCTGAGATAGAGAAGAAAGGGATCAAACCCTAATAATATCTGAGATGGAGAAGAAAAGATGGATTAGACCCTAATAACATCTGAGATAGACAAGAAAGGGATCAGACCATAATAATATCTAAGATAGATAAGGAAAGAGGAATCAAACCCTAATAATATCTGAGATAGAAACAGACAGTAACTATATAGTATGAAAGTAATAAAGTATGAAATTATGTAATGAAAGTAAATTAGTAAGTAATTATTATGTATCTTCGGATGCATAACTGAAGGTAAGTACATGTATTGTATGATGTGTGATTAACTAGAACTCACTCAGCGTAGCTGACTTTTAGTATGCACGCAGGTGAGTAGAATGAGACAGCTGGCTTGAGCGGGGACACGTGACAGAAGAATAAAAGCCTAGCATCTGAAGACTTATTATGTTTTATAATTAATGTTTTGGATTTGAAATACAAGATGAATGTTTTAAGACATGTTATGTATTAATATGTAAGGTTTTGTGAAAGATTTATTATTCCGCGAATGTTTTAATTAACTCTGATAATTGGAACTGCGTTTACGAGTAAATACAGCGTCAAAAGTGAGGCATCGGTAACGGGACCTTACATTGCAGGAGGATAAGATCCCTTGTAACCCATTCTTGTTAATACTTTAGTAACAACAGCTATCGACCGGCTTCTTTTGCACTTTGGAGTCTATTGAAACAGCTCCATCTACTCCTCGTTGGTTGATCGAAGCATTGTTCCAGAACTCTGTGATCATCTTCTTGCATATGACAGGAGTTTCTCGTAAGGCGTGAGAAATCCGGCAAGTGTTGAGACCGACGATCATGGACTTGAACTCCTTGTGTGCCAAAGGAGGGTCAAACAAGTGTCCAACAATATTGTGAGTATCGACGAACATTAGTGGAGCCTGATCAGCCATTACTGCAACAAACGAGTCAAGTTAGAAAATATTTACATAACTTGAATAACAATGCACAATTCTTAATTTCTTAAACATTTAGGGCCAATTGTGATAAAAACATATTAGAGGGACCATAAGTGAAATATAATAATGTTTTATAATGGATATCGGTCCAAAGATGTGTTTTTGGTCAAAGGAACATGTTTTCTGTCCAGTCACACCGAGAACAGGGGTTCTCGGTCAACAAGGAGATCTCGATCAACAAAAGTCAACCGAGAACTCTTGGTTTGACCAAGGGTTTTCGGTCAACATATCAGGGAAGAAACCCTTTGAATTCATCTCGTAAAACGTGTCATCTTCTCCAAATGACCGATATCGCCATGGATGTAACCTGCAAAGTCTCTTATGGTTCCAATAATGACATTAACCAGAGCAAATGTCCAACACAATCAGATCTCTTTGAATCAATCGTCCAGCATGAACCCGAACAATTATCTAAGACACAATCAAACCATCAAATACATTATCTGTCGATTCTTTACCTGTTATTGAACACAAAGAAGCTAAGATATGATCAGACTTGATTAGAATACTAAGGGAATGAGGTTTTCGGCCATAGGGTTTTTAAAGAGAAGATGGTTTTTGAAAATAATATCAATAATGGAGATTCAAAGTTTTATACATCCCAAACCTAGTGAGCTGAGAACCCAAAAAGGCCTAGCCAGACAAGCCCAACTCAAAGCAAAAACCCAAAATCAGTGCATAAGAATCTAGAAAACACACCCAAAGCCCAAAAAATTTTAACCAAATCAAAAGTATCCCATTTTGAACATTTGATTTGAGGAGAGTAGTTTCGAGATGAAAACACAATTTAAGCAAAATAATAAAATAATAGATAAATATAGACAACAATAACACGAAACACAAGCCTTCTTGTAATTTTAATAAATTTTGGGATCAAATTTCAGTTTTTGATAAAATCTCCGCGTTTATGAAAAGATCCGAATATGGAATCTTATTGTTTAAGGTGATGTCATAAGGATTCATGTTCAGCGTTATTATGACATGAAGAGACAGGTTGATAACAAGTATAACAGACTTAGCATGATTTTCATTGCATCAGTGATATGGATTAGGTTCAGTTAGGCATAAATCATAGATGGACATCACTTATGGACCTGGGATGCCTCCTATCTTTTCTCAATGCTTATTTGGCTTTCCCCAGATCACCCCAATTTGACTCCAACCCCCTTGTCCTTGATAAATTTTTTTTATAAAAACAGGAAAATTTTAAGCTTTAAGGTTGAACGTTGGACTTAAATGCCTTTCATTAGAGTGTTTAGGACTTATTTAAATGCCTCACCCTTGTAGTTCTAGTTTGACCCTTTAAGCTTTTGAAAAACCAAGATTTTAATAGCACAAATCATATACATACTTATACAATATTTTTTAATATTTTTTTGGTAAACATAATAACACAATATTTTGGTGATCAAGACACCAACGGGCTGGTGTATGACTAGCTAATTGCTTTTCTACTTATCATTTGGAGAGATGTATATGAAGACATGTACATTTCTTCAAAATGACTCTCCACAGTAGGTTTAGCAAATCTAGTTTATATCACTTCAACTCTTACGCATCATGGAAATCTACCATACTAATGAATGACTGTTCCAGAGCCTTTTAAGCTTAATAACTTCACCCGTTAGGCACACAGAAACAATTTTTCTATCATTTTCCAAAGGTTGGATCAATTTTCATTTGAAAAATGTTTTGAAGCTTCAAAAAGTTGTTAACTGAATAATCATATCACTTCCCAGAAGACAGTTTAAAACTCAGTCACCCCGGTCACTCTTAGTTTTCAGGTAAATGACTATCCTGTATGTCCACATGTGGTTAACAGGACCAAACACTTATGAGAATACATGTCCCTCCAACTTAGAGTTACCGACATAATTTTAAATGAAATAATTCTAAACACAAAAACACATCACAATCGCCACGGATGCTTTCAATCTTTAGGTAAATGGCTATCCTGTGAATCTATGAGTAGATGACCAGACCAAACATATACAAATATATGTCCCTCAAACTTAGCTAGCATAATTTTAAGCGAAAGTGAATAATAAAAGAAGAATATTTTTATTTTCTTTATAAAATAAGAAAACGCACACACTCTTTTTGACTTTTGATTTTTCTAATAAGAGAAGAATAATACACACACACACACACACACACTCTTTTTGACTTTTTGATTTTTCTCCCCTTAAATATGTGAAAATTTAGAAAATATGTACAAATTTATACTCAAAAAGACTCAATCCTCGAAACATAGCATTTTAAGAAAACTCACAAGCACATTAAATCTGGTTGTTCCGACCGGTTTTATAAATAAGTCCGCCACATTATTATCAGTGTGAACTTGCTCAAGATGAATCAATTTTCGGTCGTAACAGTAGCGAATAAAATGTATTCTAATATCAATGTGCTTGGTTTTTGAATGTTAAACCGGATTTTTAACGATTGCAATGGCAGCATCATTATCAAAAAGATAAGGAGTGTCAAGAAATTCCAAACCATAATCCAGCAATTGATGTTGCATCCAGATAACCTGTGAGCAGCAAGCTGACGCATCAACATATTCAGCCTCGGCAGTTGATGTAGATACCGTTTGTTGCTTCTTGCATTGCCATGAGAAGAGACGATCGCCCAAAAACTGGCAGCCGGCAGATGTGGATTCTTGTCAATGTCATCTCCACCATAATTACTATCAGCAAAGGCATAAAGATCAAAATCTGAGTTTTTTGGGATACCAAATACCCAACTTTGGTTATCCCTTCAGGTATCTAAAAATAGGTTTAGCAACAATTAAACGAGAAATATTAGGATTAGCCAGGAAACGAGCACATTAACAGACGGCGAACATTATGTCAGGACGACTGGCGGTGAGATACATCAGGGACCTAATCATCGATCGATAGTACGTTTGATCTACGGGACTCCCTTCAGGATCAGACGACAAGAGAGAGCCTTTCCGCCATAGCAGTAGTAGCACTATTGGAATCTTGAAATTCAAATTTGTCCAGCATGTCTTCAACATACTTTCCTTGATGCAGCAAAATTCCTGTCGAGCTCTGACGAATCTGCAACCCCAGAAACGTTGTCATTTCTCCCAACGAGCTCATTTCGAATCTCTTCTTCATTACATCTTCAAATTCAGAACACAAATCGGCGTTGGTAGACCCATAAATAATGTCATCCACATAAATCTGAACCATAATCAAATCTTTCCCGACGGTTTTAAGGAATAGAGTTTGATCAATGGTCCCCCTTTTATAGTCATGACCCAGAAGATGTGCCGTCAATGTAGCATACCACGCCTGAGGAGCCTAATGAAGCCCATACAATGCTTTATCTAACTTGTATACATGAGTGGGATTCTTAGAGTCTACAAACCCCAGTGGCTGATCCACGTAAATCTCTTCTTTAACTTCGCCATACAGAAACGCGGTCTTAACATACATCTGATACACCGTGAAACCCATGAATGACGCATAAGCCAGAAAAATCTGAATGGCCTCAAGTCTCGCTACGGGAGCATAGACTTCGGTGTAATCTAAACCTTCAACCTGACGAAAATCATAAACGACTAACCGTGCCTTGTTTCTACTAATAACCCCCGTGTCATCTTGCTTGTTTCGGAAAACCCATCTCGTATCTAGTGCTTTCTTTCCCTCCGGCAACTCAACCAATCTCCAAACTTTCAGCTTACCAAACTGATTTAACTCTTCATGCATAGCATCCACCCAAATCGGTTCTTGGAGAGCCATTTCTATAGATTTTGGCCCAATCTGAGAGATAAAACAAGAAAATAAGCAATTGTTTATGTGTCCCGTCTGACTTCTGGTGGACACTCTTGTTTCAAGATAACCTATGATATTCTCAATTGGATGATTTCGTTGAGTTCTTGATGGAATCGGTTGTCCGGGAACAACTCCGGTAGGAGGTAAGTTTGATAGATTCTCATCAACTTCGGTGAGAGGATTCTTCCATCCAAAAGCTGCCGTACTATGTGAGTACGAAGTGCTGGCAACGTATTCATTCGGAATGACTTCGGGAGACAGAGTGCTCCCAAAAATTTGACGAATAGGACTCTCCCCCTCAACTGTTGGAGCATTTTCTGAAGAAGTTGGGGACTTCTTCTGGTTGATTGATCCAAAACAAATTTAAGTCCAAAAGACCAGTAAACTTAGCCCAACTATGATGAATCAGGCCCAACAAGAACAGAGGACGTTTACCGAGAACAGAGAACGTTGACCGAGAAGACAGAACTTTGACAAAGAACCCACAATTTTGACCGAGAACAAGGAACTTTGACCGAGAACCCACAATTTTGACCGAGAGCGCTTAATATTGGCCGAGAACACTTATTCTTGACCTAGAAAACTAGTCTTAAGCCGAAAACGATCAATATTGGCAGAAAACCCCTTGTATCTTGGCCAAAAACTCTTAAACACAGCCGAGAACGCCCAGGACGTGTTTGACAATCTTATTTTGGTAACAACTAAATCCCTAATCTTATGGGTGTCAAATTATTTCCAAGGATAACACAATCTTTTACCAAACTAAACACAGTCCCTCTTCTCCGATCAATACTTCGCCGGAAAACAAGTGTAAAACACCAAAATACCCAAGATCTTGAATTTATTAATATCAAACCGAACCTTGAATGGTTCAAAAATCTCTAATACCAATTGTAAGTCCCGTAGATGGATCTTTCAATATGATATCAACTATCTCTATGTTAGTGCGGAATCCTAACACGAGATGATTCAAGATGATAGACAAGAACACGTAAATCACACAAGGAAAGGCTTCAAAACATACGTATATTAAACGTCTGATGCTTAAGCACTTACAATACTCGTTCAACAATATCAAAAGTGAATGGCTAACCTAACCCTATACACATATTCTATATATATATGGACACCAATCAAGCCCAACACATAGCCCAAGCCCACCGATATCAGAATGTGATCTCGGTTTACGTACACAAACACATAAACACGACCTACTATGGTAAACTAAGTACAAACCATAAATATAGACCCAACATATTGGATGATCGACGATTGTCAAATAGCTCACAAAAAACTCCTTCTGCATCCAACACCAAACATTTAACTTACAACTTGGAACTTTACCCTCAAACAATAAAAAAAGTAAATAAAACTAGTATACCAATCAAAACCTACTAACCAGTTTCATGACCGTACGCGTGCATACGCCAATATACTCTTCATCCAACTTCTTCTCTGCTTTTGACCGGCTTTTGTTTGTTGAACTGTCAGCACTTTCTAACACATCAATAGCTAAATTTTTCATATCAAAACACACCAGATAGCAGTGGTCACTGGACACAATAGGTATAACAAACATCTCATATGGTCTTATTTTTAGTTTATTCGCATCGTTTTTCACTGCGCGCCTAACACTCTCCTTGACATCCCAACACTCGATGTGAACGTGACATCTTTAAATCCAATCATGCTACCCTTTTGTAAAAACATAACCAGTTAATAATAAGTTTATACTACTAACGCCTACCACACAATATTGATAAACATAACTCACACCTAGACTGTACTTACCCAGCACCAACTCCAACTATATACTAGACACACCTAAGTACCTTCACAACATTTTCAACCAGAACCTATGTGTCTTTAACTAACACGCCCACCAAAACTATGTCCCTAATCGCTTCCCATCTATCTACCACGTGCACTATCCACAAACATTGTACACCAACACACCAAAAATTAGTAGTATAAAAATAATTCAGCCATTATGATTAGATAACACTATCACGACTTACAAGCTTGATGGGTCCAAGGAGCAACCGATAAAGTGACAAGTCGCTCCTATTCGCCTCCCGCTCATTCATTACCATGGAGAAACATGTGATGACGTTGCTACTTATCGCCAAGTTGGACTGCATTGACTCAAACGCACCTCTATACCCTGCCACGCCTTCATCATTAACAAAAATGGCTTCCCTGCACAGAAACACAACTTGGTTACAACCACTAACGCCGAGATATTAACAAAATATGAATTTGCAACATAAAAACTTACTTTTCAGGACCACCAGTCACATATATGAATCTCCACACCAGTGTTTCAGATTTTTCTTCTTCACTCTTAATGTCCACCAGCCTTTTCATATACGACGATCTAATCCAGTAGCTCTGACGAATTTCTCTTTTCTCCCTTGCGATACCTATACCTTTTTGTGCAAGAATTCTTGACAACACACTCAAGGGTATGTGCTCAGCATCATTGTCCATCTCTTGTTTATCTTCATTCTCCCGTGTCCTCAACTCATCATACACCAACCTTTTATCAACTGACATTGTTGTTGTGGTTGGTGTCTTCAGCGAATTCCCTTCACCAACTTGAGTCAGTCCCAAACTAAATGTAGTCTCATCCAAATTCTCAACATATTCTTGCATCATATTCATCATTGACCTACCACTACCACTCCTACCAATAGATCCACCAACACCGCCACTCCCGTCTCCACTCCCACCTACACTTACCTTGTCCACACTATCACAAATTTCTTTAACTACTTCTGGATCACTCCAAAACTGTGAGCTAATAGGTTCAGCCGCACATACACTAACAACTTCTTTTGAAGAATTTTCTCCTTTTCTTGCTGCCTTATTACCCAGCCCTTCTCCATGTTATTCTCGTCGCTCTTACCATGACTCCCCTTTTGATTGCAAACTTCCATTTATTGAACAGTTTCCACCCGCACCTCCATCAGATTGCCACCTTTTTTTATCTCCACATGTACCGACATCAGTTAGCCAACCCGATTGTGTTACAACTGTTTCCTTGTACTTGTCGGCAAGTACAAGTAACTCAGCATTTCCTGGAGACTCAGCATACATGACTGTCGCTATTTTCTCAAACTCATCCTTGCATTGGTAAATCATGTACAACACTTCCCCCAAACATTTCAACTTATCCTACATAAATATCAACAGGAAGTTTCATAAATTCAGTCATACATATATCCGTTAATACGATAATCCTCAAGTATATACCGTGTCTACTTAAATACCTGCAAATAAGATGTTTCGACTGACTTGCTGGCCTTCCTCTTATCTTTGGCTTTACCACTCCTTTTGCAACTTGCTACACCAACCTCCTTGATTATACATATACCAAACCCACCCCCTACAATTTCAACATTCTGTCTTTCCTTCAACTTCTCCAAAGTCCAGCCAGATAACCCAAGATTAAATAGTGTGTGTGGTATGTTTTGCTTGTTACCGTGTCAACATAATACAGCTGCAACAACAACATAACAAATAATTACTTTCAAAACACATAACTACATACGTTGCTCATATTTATAAGCTATAACATTCAAAAAATTTATTAGCATCCACCTTCACTACACAGCTTACGTTAATGTTAACATGCTCCTATTTATTTCACAAAACAACACATTCGTTTACTACCTTCAGCAGACTGTTACGTAACTACAAACTAGTTGCAACCAACTTCACACACATTAGACAATATAGTACACTACAAATTACCATTAAAGTGTTAGTTATCTTACACTAAGAATCGTCAACGGCCCAAGAAAGTAAGCCTTCTGCTCATCACGCTTCCATCTGTCCGTACACTCTCTAATACTCTGGTATATAACCTCACACCAATCAATGTTCTTGAAATCACACTCCTTACTTAAGCGTGGTAGGAACGCCTTCAGACATTTATCGTTGCCAGATTACTCAATCATGGTGGCAATGAGGAGCATCATAAAATCCACCTTAAATGTCCAGCCCGCTTCATCATACTCCCCTAATCTAATGTCTATATCCGGGGGGCTCACATCACCTTTACTGTGAACAACTTTCCGTTTTTTACTAGCGGTTAGTACGGACTTTGCATCATCCGACTTTGCAATTACAACACCCGGGTTTGGTAATCTCGTCAACTCATGAATACCGGACTTTGTTATTTTTACTCCACCTTCGCTGAGTTTCAAACTCATTGTGGTGGTATCAAGATTGTCGACCACATAGTACCCCAAGTTACCAAGTATTCCGTCAACCGTCATCGTCATAAACTTACCAAAACCCATTGCCTTCACACAATCCTTCTATGCTTTCGAAATTTTTTTCATCGCATTACACAATGAATGTGGAGACGATCTGGTCCTAATACTTGGCACATCATACTTCTCCTGCTTCGTCTTTTCAATTTCTGTTGTTTTGGAACTAGTGGTTCCTGATTACCTACCACTACATTAGGTTGCTCATTCACAAAGTCTTCATCAACATCCATTACTCTCGTGGACGCCCCACTCCCACCATGAGATCCACCTTGATCATCTGGAACTTCGCCTAAAATAAAATAAAATATAAGTGAACATCCATATATGCAACTAAAAAAAATAGCTGACATGCATTTCATACGAAATTACATACCTCTCGGTTTCTTCCTAGCCGGTGAACGTTGCCCTTTCAGCACCTTCTTGGTTGCTGAAATGTTTTCCACATTACCTACACTCATATTTAGTTGTTAATATATATTGATTGAACCACTAACAACACACCACCATGTATTGCTTTAACAAACTTGGAAAAGATAATTCTATTTGCAATCCTTTCGCTTTTACTCTCTACATAACAGAAACCAAAAATTTATTAAAACAACTCACCAAACACATTACTAAATTGTTATGTTCATAAACAAAACAAACGAATATATTAACAACAACTTACTTGTCGACATTGTAAGACCTGGCTTTATCCGCTTATTACCTGCAACACAAATTAAACTGTTAATTTCATATTTATCCTTTTTTATCACCTATATAGCAGTTTGATACACAAACTCAATACAACCAAGTCAAACAATACCAGTTCTACATACAATACATTATATTACACAAACTGCAAAGTAGCACTAACAGATGCAGCCAAAACCAAAGATCTTGCTACCTTACGCATCTACACATAACACTCAGGTCCACCTACTCATTATGAGTGTGATGTTTTTCATGACTACCAACATGTATCTACACAGTAAGACACAATTTTTACAAATCAACCGACAAACTTGTACCTGCACAAACTTTACAAATCTACCGACTACGCAACAAAACAAACATAGCAACACGATGCACCCATCTACACAACACCTAATAACTAATAAAGACAAACATACTACACACCAATAGCTACACTAAGGCTTTAGTTGATGATAACACCTAATTCGACCAGCAGATGTGGATGTACTTATTCTCCTTTTATTCAGATACAAAACTACTGAAATATAGTCAACCTAGCCTACATGTAACCAAGCATATAGAAAACCCAAATATTCAGTTAACAAAGCATACATCATCATCAATCATATTATGATAACAGAGCATACATCATCGTCATCAACGGCTTACGGTACATCTAACATAATCAAAACACCAACAATACACTACATCTAACATAATCAAACCCCCCAACAACACAACAACTACACAAACTGATGAACATACCTTCGACACCTTCTGAAGCTTTTAACCAAAATAGCAACCACCAAAACCCCCAACTGAACTTGAAAAACAAGGGCAAACAATTTATTAGCGTTGGTTGCTTCTTATACTAACCCGATTGGAATCAAAACATTTAATTCTATCGATTGTGTATCTCGATTTGATATCACAGAGGATTTCGTGTCTAGATTTTTGTTTAATTGGTTGCTTAAAAATGCTTTGATATATGAGATGATTTGGTGCATCGATTCGTGTGTAGGCATAATTCAACTCACCGAATTGAATATGTTTAAATTGGGTGGGATAGTTCGCACCTCGTTTATTGTGTATAGGTTACAGAGTGAAACAAGGGATATTAAAACCAATTCCATTTTAATAGCTATACTCATTTTACTAGTTTGCCCCCTCTATCAATTAAAATCTAGTTACAATTTCCTTTTGTTTACTAATATGCCATCTTGTAACATCCACCATCGATCTTTCTCATCAATGGTTGTGATCTACTTCTCGCACTTCTCGTTACAAGATTACTTCTCGCAAGATCCATCCCCTATATATATATAACAAATCTAGCAAGACTCTAGGATAAGAAAATAATTACATTTACATTGATGGATTGTTAAACCACTAGTACCTAAAATTTTGTATTTCTAACTTCAACTACTATACCATAGGAATATAAAATTTTAAAATATCATCAAAGATAGTTTTCTGTGAATATTCTTTTAAAATGCATATAGGAAGGGAAAACCCATCTTTTACTCAAAACTCTTAAAATTAAGCGTTGTACACGTGTTTATGCATGATGTACAATTCATTAAAGCGTCAAGGTTAAATGGGTGGGATTTCAATCTAGTTAAAATTCAAACACTTCAGATCTATTCTAATTAGCAAACACTAAATTTAAATGCCTCATATCTACTCTCTGAAAAGCCCAATGCATCTTCATTCAGCCTTTTGTTCTCCTCTCCATGACCTGCAAACCCTATCGGCATCTAGGTCAACGGGTGGCGGCAGCTAAAGATGACCCGACCAAAAGCTCAACATCCACCTCCACCATTGTCAATTCAGTTAGAGCCCAGCAAACAACACGCTTCATTGTTTCAATTTCACTAAGATTTTCTTTTACTTGGCAGATGATGGAATCATATATTTCACTCTGAACTCTTATGCTTTTGGTGTATTCGAGAATCTGCTGGTTCTAAACTGAGGTACGAATTGTTGCTTTCATTGGTCACTACGGTTGGGTTCTTGGATTGATGGAGTTGTTATTAACCTATCATATTTATAGAGCATGCATATACAATTTAGATTAAAAAGAGCCAAAATTTTGACATTATTGTTGGGTTAAATTTTAGGGCAATAAGGAACAAACTGTTTTTTTTAGGTGCGATGGACACAAAATTATTGAACTATTGTTTTGAATTACTCATGTGCTATTGATATCGTTTGGTTAAGTTAATGTTGAG
This sequence comes from Bidens hawaiensis, assembly GCF_021521415.1. Classification (NCBI taxonomy): domain Eukaryota; kingdom Viridiplantae; phylum Streptophyta; class Magnoliopsida; order Asterales; family Asteraceae; genus Bidens; species Bidens hawaiensis. The sequence continues at coordinate 67,388 of NW_027496972.1, read as the reverse complement.
GATAAAGTTCCGGTGATGTTATTATTATTATTATTATTATTATTATTAATTTTATGGATATGGATTGGTTATAATATGCATTATGTTACTTATACAATGTTCATATTCACGAACCGCTTGAAAATATTATTGTTGTTGCTGTTGCTGTTGCTGTTGCTGTTGCTGTTATAATAACTTTTAATAATTGTGCTTTGTTAATAATTTATCTTGTGTAACTTATAGGTCTTAATAAGTGCCTAGCTGAGTTTGTGTAACTTATTGGTTTTAATAATTGTGCTTTTAATAAGTGCCTAGCTGAGTTTGGGACTATCACACGGTGTATCGCACAACGCGAGTGAACATGTATTGTTAAGTCAGTTTGTAACTCTTTGATTTATTGATGATTTGATTATCAAATCATGACTATTGTTAATCGGTAACAACTATGATCATAGCAGGGAGGATTTCGGGAAACAATACAAAGAAAAGAATCTGAATAACAAATATGTTTCGGACGTGAGTTTTTCTTTCTCATCATTGTTAAATTTTGATAATTTATTATTCATTTTATATTTCATAATTTGTTGTTAACCCAAAATGTGATTTTTGGGACATGCTAATATTGTGTTTTGCATGTAATTCCTTAATGTTTTTGATGCCAACAAAGTCATTTGTGCGCAGGTTTAAACGTGTGGTTGTGTACACTCATGCAATCTCAAGATTTGTTAGTATTTGTGTAGCTTCTATGTCAAATTTATAGTACAAAAAATAAATTGCCTTATATTAAACATAACAGGTAAATAAACAAGTGAAAAATTGATACAACATATGATACCCCAATAAGACAGCTTTGTTCAAATTTCTTGGTAGGCTTTTATTTGATTTTTCTGATAGTTTAAATGTCGAACACATTAAATAGATGACATTGAAGTTGAGATAAAACTAGAATGAACTGAAATTAGTCTATGAACTATTAACTGATGTCAACTTGGATGCATCTATTGTCTTCTGCAGCAGGCTACAAACTGTTGTTTGATGTAATAATTTCTTTTAATTGCAGGTTGGTTCGGTTTTATTCTCGGTCTATTTCAGAATGAAGCCTTTAAGAGGTAATATAATTTATGTTTTCTTTGTGGGGGTTATATGTGTGTTTATGATCGTAGAGATCAACTTTTAGTGCTTAGGTTGCATTATAATTTATAATTTAATAAAACCAAATGGTGTTAACATCTTTTTTTTATTATTTACAGTTAATTGTTCTTTTTGGTTACAAGCTACAAAATTGGGGTTTCGAAGGTTGTTTTTGGTATACTGACGGACTGAAGCAGCAAAAAAGAAAAAAAATACTGGTCAGATTTTTCACATATTTTACTTATATTTGTTTGGTTATGTATTGTTTTTATTTCGAGCTCGATGTTCAAGTAATTATACCTGATAAAAACTTTGAACTAACAATTCACAAATAAAACAATTACGAAAAACGAAAATAATATTTGTTCGATAAAACAATTACGAAAAAAAAGAATTTGTTCGTTTCATTTTGGGCCTTTTTAAACAAATCAGTGACTATCATTTAATGGTTAATTGCATTAGTTTGTCAAGTCTCGCCTTGGAAGGTTAATTATTATATTCTTTTGTATCGAGCCAAGTCTTCGATTTGTTTAAATTTCAAAGAGTTTTAGCTTGCCTTGTTTCAAGCTCTACTATTATCGCGCAAGCTCGCATCTTGTGTATATTTTCAACTTTATTGAACTAAAATAACTATCGATGAAGGAAACAGTTGGCTCCTATTTCCTTGTATATTGACAATTAAAGTAACTTCCATACAATTAAAATTAGATTGGGGACATAGCAACATATTATTGTAGCTTAAAGTACTATTTTCATTATTTTGTGCACAACAACACCAACCCTTGCCCTGCCACTGGCTGCAAAACTAAACACGGTAAAAAGGCCACTTATAAATCCATATGTACCATCAAATATGAATAGCTACTTTAATAATTAGATTAAATATGTACTAACAAACGACAACTTTCTCTACAAAGGGAGAAGGTTGCAGCAAGAAGCATATGAAGCCAAATGTAAATTACTAAAGTCAGAAATTTCACCTTTTTTTTTCTTTTGTATCTAAATAGTTATGATAGATATTTTGGTAACTACTACCTACAAAACTAATGCCCGCCATTTGTAACTATCGCACCGGTTAACCACAAATATTTTGTAACTACACATTATTAACTTTAACCTTTTGTTGTTATATTGTAATTTTATCAACACCAGCACACAATAACCAGCAACAACATTTTCTAATGTAATTGTAGACCCACTTTTAGCAATATTAATATCGCAACATCAGTCTACATGAGAAGTTTACTCGTGTTCAGATTAGCATACACATGAGATTGTTGCAGCTCTAAGTTTGATTCTTCAAATACTACCAATACAAATGGTTGTAATTCATATAAGTAAATTATTTATTTTTGTACATTAGGCATATTCAAATCAGTGATAGCAATTGCATAAAAGAACCATTAGGATAAAATGAGGTTAACAACAACTCTCTTTTCATCATAATCATAAAGAATATGTTAAAGACGTGATCCGGGTCTAACTAATTAAACACTAGATACAATCAATAAAAAATCAACCAAAAATATTAGAAGAAAACTAAAAATAATGTAACCACATTAAAATAACAAAGTGAATTACTTACCCTTTTTTATCCAATTGAGTGGAAAGCTCGTCCACTTTAGTGTAAACTAGCTAATTCCTTGATATCACTCATATTCATAAACATTGTTGCATTAGTCAAAAATATTTGTTAGTTTCATGTATATTGTTTTATATTGCATACATGTAATACATAAAATATTGTATTAGATATATGTATTACTTGGATTATGATGTCACCTTGTTTCTCAACACCCGCATATTGTTCGTGAACCTTTCAGATGCATTGCTAGCTGATTAAATAACAATAAAAAACATTTAAAAATTCATGAAGAAACGAGACTTAATTCAATTGGAGCATAATACCTTCAATTGCCATGATATTAGCATGAAATCATGCTTAAAATCGAGATGTATGATTGTGTATAATGAAATCGATACTAAATCAAGGACTTATGGAATCGAATTTACAGAACTTATCTTCGTCACACGTGATAAACGTGGATTAGGTATTCCGACGAAGAAGATGACGGTGAACTGTTAATTGAAGAGAGTTATGGTAATTGGAGATTTAGGGTTCTTCATCAGGCCATCCAGGGGAGAAGACACACAGGGGAAGCCGTATGATGTGTTGAGATGTATTAGAAATGCAATTTTACAAAAATAACCCTTTACTTAGGGGTTCTCTAGTTCTCTCTCAAAAAAAGGAGTTCTCTATTGATCCTTCTCATATATATATATATAAATCATAGCCATTGGATCATGTTAATCAATGGTTGAGATTTAAAATTACCAATACCTGACATAGTTTCCTAGAATTGTTCTTTCACCATAATTTGTAATGTCATATGTCTAAAATTTGTTGGTTCTTACCTTTCCTGGGAAACTCGTTATTTTTATTTGAACCCTTTTCTCTCTCTCTCTATATATATATATAAGGGTTCAACTAAAAAATAATTGTTTTGTGAGAAGTGTGAGAAGACTTTAAAATAAGGTACACCAACTAAATAAGACACTATAACATGTAAATACAAACTATACAACTTTTAGAAACTTTCAATCTCAATCACTAGATCCTAGATCCAAGGGTGTACATTTATTCTTATGTTTCTCATGAAACTATTGTTTTTTACATTAATTCTACCCTATATATACACATTACTATATATATATATATATATTACTATATATAATACATTTAAGCGAGAGAGAGTGTATTGAAATTAAGAGTTGTATAACATATAAAGCATCCTGTACAAGTCTTAATGCATCTTTGAGAAATGGCGGTCCACTAAAGCTTTCAAAATTCAAAATCAAACCCTAACCAGATGTAAAACATCTTATAGCCTCTTTCTCCAAGTTTATATTTTTTCCCTTTCTCGTTCTTTTGAAACCCTACCTTCATCGTCTTAAGCCAAGGTCAAGAAGATGAAGTTGCATCCAAAAATCATTCAAACGAGCAAGGATATTTGGCTCAAAACTAACGGTGGACGGAAGAACAGTCGTTGGAAAATCATCATGAGTCATCTATGTAACCCATTTCTTCATATTCCATGTCAAACACAACTCATGAAAAAAGAAAAGCAAAGTAGGGAAGAACAGTCATTAAAATCTCATTTTCCCCTAAAACCAAATTCGAAAACCTATTTCGTTTCGGGGCTTTTCAGTTATGTTTTGAATTTTAATGCTTATGCTGATTATTAAACCTTTTGATGCATTATTTTTGAAAATGCAGGTGACTAGCCCATTTACCCAATTTTGCAGAATGTTTGTTGATGCACAAATTCATTAGGAACGCCATTGAAGTGTTTCTGCTAGCTAAGTTTATCCAAGGTAATATTTGCCTTTCCTATAATGTACCTGTGAATGGGTCAATGTGGGTTACGTTTTACGTCTAATGGTTATGTATTAACAAAAGATTTAATTTTGATGTTACAAGGAAAATATTCAAATAGCTCAAACTGGTCAATAGTCACTTTTAGTGTTTTTTGGATATTGAGCATAATTAGATTTATTTTCAGTTTGGTTATTGAATTATTTCTACTGTTTTGTTAATTTGGGGGACCTTTGACCATACTTTTTTGTTTATTATTTTGTGTTCTTTTGGGAATATTGTTTTCTAACTATTTGAAGGATGCTTATAAAAATTCCAACATGAGGTTGTCTATTATAATTTTTATGAAAACCTCATGACTTAATTTTTGTTTAAAAGAAAGCAATTTTAACTTCATAACTGTAGATACTCTATATGGATCTAACAACTTTACTCGGATCAATCCGTGTTGTTAGCTAGCGGAAATCACTAACAACACTCGGATCTCGGATCTTAGTCTTGAAAAACAAAAAGAGAGAAAAGAGAGAAAGTAAGAGAGGTTGTTTAAGTAGGCATTTTATTTCCAAGGGTCGTTGACTAGAATATGAAGTATAAGTTAGTATATATACTCCATATCTAGGTCATTACATGGGCCCAAGTGGGCTTTCCCATTGGGCTTTTACCGAACAAAATAAATGTACCAAGGTACGTAATACACTGAATAATAGCAAATATAAAGATATACAAAATTCTAATACTAATATAGAATATTAGCCCTACAATCTCCCTCTAAGATTTAGTATGTCTAGGAACCTTCACCAAGTTCCTTGCTCCGTCTTTATTTCTTGAAATCTAGTACTTTTCTTGATCCAAGAGCTTGAACGAGATGGGATCTTGAACAATTCTTTATTTTTCGACCTTGAAGGCTTGAACTTCAATATGATTTTCTAGGAAGGATCGGCAGCAACAAATTATAGAAACATCATATGCGGGAGGGTCGACATCTAATTCTCTTTTGTTGACTTTCTTAAGCCGACTTGTGTGCTTCCTTTGCCTTTTGACTGTTGTGTCAGTTCATTTTTGGGTTCAACCGCAATTTGTCACGCTCTAGTCTTCTTTAAAGCACTTCAGACACGATTATATTTTTAGGTTTTAACAACAGTTTCTATATGTAAGTCCCCCGGGGGCGTCGCTGATCGTTACGAGATCCGCACGAGGTCTAGGAGTGCGGAATCCTCCTAGACTCGTTTAATGGTGTAGGAGACGAAGAATACGATTACACATAAACAAACACACGAATGGGATAAAACGAATATGCAGATCCTTTATATAACCATAACACGTTAAATACCGAACAAAAACAAAAAACACGGCCGACCCGAGGTGAGCTCTACCTCGGGTCTGCCCACACGACACTCTCTAGATGTTTCTCTTTAAACAATGACAACTACACAAATACTCTCAGTTTTTCTGGATACAAAACCCTAAACAAGAGACACATATATATAGATAACCAACTTCGCGGGCTTGGGCCTGGGCCTGTAGGCGAAGTTGTTCTAACTTCGCCTATGGTGAAGTTGTTCTAACTTCACCACTTCGTCTCCGCTGGTCAGAATTGCATAGCGACGGTCACAAAATGCACCAACAGACTCCCCTTTGGCCGTTGCTCTCATTTCTAACAAACACAAAAGATCATCTGTTACAAACATGCATCAACACTATACCATAACGAATGGAACCGGTACTATCCGAATTCACGTCGACACACCGTAGTAATGCTCGGGTTTTACCAACGCCGGTGTTTCAACGCTAGGATTTCCCAGCTACCTAACGCAACGTGGCGTATTTTTTTTATTTTTAGTTTTTTTGTTTCATTTAGTACAGTTATCACAATTAACGTAATAGAACCGAATAAACGACAATTGCTTTTGTTTGAGTACGGTACCATAAGGAAGCAGATGGAAACTAACCGAATTTGCATACACTTGCCGCATCAACCCACCTGATCGAAAACGAGCGTGTTTTACCAATGCGCAAGTTTACCGACCAATGCCCGCCCCCAATTGGCCATTGGTCCAACTTCTTTTTTATATTCTATTTTCATTTTTAAGCTTAAGTACCTTGATGAACGTAACTGAAACCAACCGAATTCGTGTTGAGTTACACTACTAGAAAACAATGCAATTGCGACGGTCTTTCTGGTCACAAAACGGCCGCAATTGCCCTGTAGCAACCGTTTTGCTACCAAAAAAGTGATCGGAAAAACGCAGGTCGCTATTGCTCTATTGTGACCATTTTGCGACCGCTATTAGGTTTTTGCGATCACTACTGGTGCAGTTGGAAATCTTGCTACCAATGTTGCGGGTGCAAATCCTGCTATCACAGTTACGGTGCAAATCTTGCAACCATTATTGCGGTGGATTTGGAGTTGGGGCCTTGGGTTTGTTAATAAGAGATTTGGGGTTGATGGTGATAGTTCGGTGGAGATTTGGGGTTTTTTCATAAGAGATTTGTGATTTGGGGTTTATTTTGCTTCGCTGATTAGATGACCGACAACGTTAACGCTTTAATATGATACACCCAGCAAAGTTTTTAATACATGGATTACATTTTGCTACCGCTAAAGCCATCACAATTCATACATCTTTCCTGCCAATCCCAGCAACCGAAAATAAATAGTTGTGGAAACTCCGACCGCTTAGCTGTTGTAGCAAGTAGCTACTATTGATTTGTATTTGTGTTGCCGCCGCTTTGGTACTGGATAATTGTTCGGTTGCTAGATTTGTAACTGTCTTGCCACCGCATCTTTTTTGGTAGCTAATTTTGCAACCGCTTGGATTTCGGTGGCTAGTTTTGCTATCGTTTTCATTTTGGTTGCAAAACGGTCGCAAAATTGGCAACCATATATTTCGTTTGCAAGTTTTGGTAGCATTTGCCTAGGTTTCTAGTAGTGTTACCCCCTGAATCAATGTCAAGGATCGACAACCCTTGAATTTTATCGCATAAAAATATCGTTTTAAATATTTTGTTTAAATATTTAAATAAACCGGGCTTTGCATACCAAATAAACATCGTTTTAAATATTTTGTTTGTTTTGTTAATTTTTTTATCTGTTAATTTGATATATTAATTTTTTTGGATTCTAACGTCAAATTTTACCAACGGTGTCTATACCATAACAAACGTAACCGATAAAACCGAATTCGCGTCTCACTGTCGTAACGCTGAGGTTTTACCAACACTGGTGTTTTGCTAGCTGTTGTGCCATGTAAAAAACTAGTTATTAAATAATTATCAAACTCGAGACGAAAATATACTAATAGTACACGGAGTATAAGCGACTCTTGTTAAGAAAAGATCGTTGTTTGCAGATAAATGAGGTGAAAGGATCGTTTAGTAGCTTATGTTACGTCCAAATAATATGAAGTGTCCTAAATAAATTCAAAGATTGGGAAGCTTCGTTTATTTATCTTGCTGGTTTCCTTTTTTGGACAAATGATTTTATTATAATTGCTTTGTTTGACAGAGAATAATGAAACTTTTTTGACTGACCGAATAATCAGACAACGCCAATAGGTTAAAGTTAAGCATGACTATAATTAAACAAACATTATCTGACTGAGAATAATCAAACTTGGTGTGACATAACCTCCTTTATTTTGCACTATAAATATAAGGATTTTGATCAGTTTACTCACACCCTGAATTCAATTAATCTCTCTATTTCTCATATCATTCAATGGAATTTGGAGCCAAAACTTCAACATCTATGTCCTTGCCTTGGAAAACACGAATTTCACTATGGGCAGTCGACATTATGATCAACCAATTGGCCCGGAAAGACGGAACAGTTAACCGCCGTCTTCTCAGCCTGGTAGATCCGCGGACCTCAGCGTCATCCAAACCCATCAACGGTGTCAAGACATACGATGTGGTGGTGGATCCAATTCGCAAGCTATCCTTCCGTGTATATGTCCCCATACAGTATGCCTTAGAAGGTCTTCCGGTGATGGTGTTCTTTCACGGTGGAGGTTACGCTGTCTTCTCCCCCAACGCGAGGTACGACGATCTCTGCGGGAGGTTTGCAAGAGATTTGCCTGCCGTAGTTGTTTCTGTTGATTATCCCCTTGCACCAGAGCATCGACACCCTACGCAACATGAATACGGGATTGACGTGTTGAAGTTTCTTGACATTAAAGAAAACAGAACAAAATGGTTACCGGAGAACGCAGATATTTCACGTTGCTTTCTTGCCGGTGATAGCGCTGGTGGAAACATGACGCATCATGTTGCTCAAAGAGCCTCCCAACTAAACTTTCAACAACTTCAGGTACGGTTATAAGTCCCTACATACAACACTGACTTAGTATATAACTACTTAGATGTTCCTTTTAAACGTTTATTATGCCACTAATTAACATAATGGGTTTTGAAGGTAATTGGCCTGGTGGCGATCCAACCATTCTTTGGTGGAGAGAAGCGGACAGATTCGGAGATAAGGCTGGATGAGTCGGTGCCTATCCTGTCATTGAAGCGGACAGATTGGTTATGGAACGCATTCATGCCGCTTGATGAACCCTACAACCGTGACCATCCTATCATCAATGTCAGCGGACCCAATGCTGTCGACATATCCAAAATTGATTTGCCACCCACCTTGGTTGTTGTGACCGGGTTTGATATTCTGCGCGACTGGCAACTAAGGTACCACCACTGGCTCAAGAAATCTGGGAAAGAAACATATTTGGTGGACTACCCGAATACGTTTCATGGTTTCTATCTCTTCTCGGAGTTGCCAGAATACGACCAACTTATATTGAACGTGAAGGGCTTCGTCCACACAGTCTTAAACAAGGTATGCTCCTTTTCTTTTCCCTCTGAATTTCATAAAGTAGTTTTAGTATTGAAACCTACAATTCATTGAAACTAAACACATGTCTAAGCTAAAAGAATCTCCAACCCTGAATGGATGAGTGCATATGCGTCTTTAATTTATGTGTAAAATTTGTGTTTAAAGCATTTGTTTGGCGCTAATTAAATGTGTTATTTGGCTACAGATTTAAAAGATCAAGATTGAAGTTCAATAAGAAGGATATCAGAAAGAACTATATAGCCTATATTGTTTGATTCTTTATAAAGTTCAGTTTAAATATCTTCAGTCTTTTGTTATTTTGAAAATTCTTTTTTCTTTTGTTTTGTATTTTTATATTGTAATTTTAATAGAATCATACCTATTTACTCTTCTATTCTTTTAATATAATTGATTATGTAATTAGTACGTTCAAATTCGCAAAATTTTAAAAGGAAAAAACGGAAGGAAAAAAAAACAAAATTTCCTGGTAGCATCTTGAAAGTAATGTGAGACGTGCAATTTATTTTAAAATAAAAAGTAAATTAGTGCTTTCGTCCATGTCTTTGTTCATTTGATTTATATATTACTTAAAACTTATTACCACCATAATGCATATCATTAAATTAACTTTAAAACTTAAAAACTAAATAGAACATATGGGGAAATATTAATATTTACAAATACTAAGATAATAATTTAATTTGTTTTGTTAGTTGGTGAAGTTTAAACCACAAATATATGTTTGTACATACATACTCGACGTTTTAGATGGAGTAATAAGATGGAACACGTATAAGACTTAAGAGCTTCATCAACAGTTTAATAAATGGGATATATATGGTAAACCTTCTTTGGTGATTTTCATAATATTACCTTGGACTATCATCATCTCTTAGATTTAGTGTTGAGCTTTACACCAATTTTGGCTACACCTTGTAGGTCCCGTGACCGGATCAAACAACAAAACAAACTAAGTACTAGTCGTTCTTGGATCAACCTCACAACTAGTTGGCGGAAACAACTAGTTGGACCGAGATCTCGGATCTTGTATGTGTGTAAGAGAAAACCGAAACTTGGAAGGAGGGTGAGGAGTTGAGAGAGTTTTAGGGACTTGGATAATTATTTGTGCAAAGGTTGGTTGGTGTATTCCATACACACACATTATATATGTGAGTATGTTATTCACCCATCTCATTACTAACAAGCCCAATAGGCACCAATTACATGAGGCCTCGGGCACAAAACATACAACCGTAAATAGACAAAATGTAAACTAATACGAGTTACAAATACGAAAGACTTAATAACAAAACTGGGCCTTACAATCTCCCTCTAGTCTTTGTTATTTGCTTTATTTTCTTCTCACCACTCGCATTTGGACTCATAGTCAAAAACACTATCTGGATCTTCTTCAAAAGGTTGATTTTGAACAAGAAATCTGACAAACTTGTTGAACTTTCCAATGATGGAGTCTGTGTTGTCATGACGGACATCTTTGACTGTGCAAAGGGGTGACTATATGAGTTTCCTCGGGTTGCGGAGTCCAAGTCCAGCAAATTCATGCTCATCAAAGAACGTGAGCTCGTGACTGCGAGTGCAATGCATGATGACATCGCCGATTTTGTTGTTGACTTTGACCTTGTTTGCATGCTTCCCAATATGCTCATGCTGTAGTATTTGATTATTCTTCTTGACCGACTTTTAGCAGGAGCAGCAACAGGAGCGACAACATGCATGTCAACAATTGGCTCAACATTCTCCCAGTTGGTGGTGTGTCGGGTTCAAGAGAACAGTTGATGTCGTCATCATCATCTTTATTTTCTTCACCGGCTTTCTGAACTGAAGGAATGGTACCTGCAAAAGAACAAACGTTAAATAAAAAGGCGAGCTCGGCCTCCACCGCAGCTTCCGTTTCCCTCATTTTCTCAGCCTCCTTTGACAGCTTAGCATCAGCCGTCTTATTTCCAGTGGCATCACCACTACCACTATTACTTCCATTACCATTACCACTATCATTACTATCACCACTGTCATCTCCATTTCCACCACCATGAGGTTCATCATGACTGTCATACTCGTGGTCATCGTCCTCGTCATCATTTTCTTCATAATCCTCCTTGTCATCACCATTTGACTCGTCATCATCGTCCTCATTATATTCATCCTCACCGTCATCACCTCGTAAACCCTTGATCATTGAGATAAAAACTTTGAACTTCCTTCTTTTCGGGACCTCTAATGAACAAGATCTGCTATGACTCTGTATGCATAAAAGAAATCATTAGTAGTGTTAATTGGGTTTTGATAAACGCAAACTATGTACAATGATTAAACAAAATGAACTATACAAAGAATATTTACAAAAATGACTCAAGACTAGAAAATTTTCTAAGTATAAAGTATTCTAATGAGATGAAGTTTGAGGAAAATTTCTAAGTTAAAGGTATTCTATTCAAAACATTTAAATACGACTCCTTTGAGTACAAATACTTATCATTTTGAAGATCATTAAATTTGTAAGCAAGTGAATTAGATTACCTTGAACTTAGAATTTTCACAAGTTCATTTTGAATACTTAGATTACTTTGTACTTAGCCAATTTTCACAAAAAGGATGGGATATAAAAAGGATGGGTTTTTAAAAAGGATGGAATTTCAAAACCGATGGGATTTCAAAAACGATGGGATTTAAAAAAAACGATGGGATTTCAAGACCGATGGGATTTCAAAAACCGATGGGATTAAAAAAAACTATGAGTTTTGAAAATCAATGGTTTTTTGTAAACCAATGGGTTTTTGAAAATCGATGGTTTGAAAATCGATGGTTTTTTTTTTTTGAAAATCGATGGGTTTGAAAACCAGTGGGTTTTTGAAAATCGATGGGTTTTAAAAGTCAATGGGTTTGAAAATCGATGAGTTTGTAAATCGATGGGTTTTGGATGGGTTTGAAATTCGATGGGTTTTGGATTTTGATGGGTTTTGCATGGGTTATAAATTTTGATGGGTTTTGGATTTGGATGCCTTTTTCAAAAGGATGACTTTGTAAAGAATTTTCACAAGACCATTTGAAAATTTAGATGACTTTATACTTACCAATTTACACAAGACCATTTGAAAATTTAGATCACTTTGTACTTGACCAATTTATCATTTCAACTCCAAAAGTAATCGAAAATTTGATTGTATAAAAGTAATCTAAATAGCCAGAAAGTAATCAAATATAAGACAAAGTGATCCAAAGTAAATGAAGGCACCCAATGTGATTGAATGCCATGAAGTAATCTAAACCTGAAATAATCGAATACACCTAACCCACTTCAAATATAAACCTTAACAATCATCTGAGATATCAAAGAGCAATTAAAAAAATCATAAACAACCATCAGTAACACCATAAATCTGGGTTCATAGAACCCTATCCAAAACCGAAAACCAATGAAATAGGAAAACTATACAAACAACAATTAAAAACTCAATTAGCTTCACCAAAACACTCTGAAACACATCGACATTCACAATCAATCATCAACTTTCAAGAAGAACAACAATTAGATGACCAATTGATGATGAATAGTGCCGCACTATTCACGTCCCAGAAACAAATAGAAAACGATGTAAGAAACTCATTCATGATGTTAAAAGATTAAAAGTGAACAAGAAGCAACGGATCTGTGTCTTAATTGATGTTTAGTGATCCGGTTAGGGTTTTGAGAGAAAGGGGGGCGGCCGTGGATGAGGGAGAACAGTAGAGAGAATGAGGATAGGGTTTAGAAAGAAAATGAAAATAATTTATGAAACCTTTTTATAGTGTCAACCCATTTCGCGTCAAAAAGTGTCTCGAGTTTTAACTGAATTTTTCACTCCCGACCCCCGAACTTTGAAAATGTTTTCATTTTAAAACCCACAAAATATTTACCCACCAAATCCAAGCACATCCTATATATATACAATAAATATTTTTGTCGGCATAAACTTAACAAACTTTGCATGATGGACCTCGTTGTAAGTTTAAAACCTGTTTTCACAAAACCTTTTAAACTAAACTGAAAATAAAGTTAAAAACATTCATTAAAAAAATTAAGATAAGTTTGACGAAAAATAAGATTTAAAATTTAAAGATTTACAAAATGGGAAAACAAAAACTTAAACTAAATTAAGAGTTACAATCAAAACAATAAAGCAGTGAAAATAAAATAAGATAAAATATAAAAAAATAAAATAAAAATTAAAAGTTATAATAAAATAAGATACAATAAAATAAAAATAAATAAAAGTAAAATTAATTTTAACATGTAAACTTAAAATAAAATAAAACTTAAAGAGCTAAAAATTTAAAAATTTAGATGAAAAAAAATTAATATTATATAGATTATATTAATTAATTTACAAAATAAGCTATTAATACTTGTTTTTTGTGAGAAAGATCACGACATGAAATCATATTGTCTATAGTGTCCTAGATCACACTTCTATTTGGATATTATTATGCCAAGAACCCAAAGTCGATTGAAGATATGTTGGTCCACTTTAAACTTAACAAGTATTTTGATTTCACCGTGATACGTCAAGGTTTAGTTAGGCACATACTTGTTTGTTACCCTGTTAATCCAACATGTTACATACTCCATCATACCTCGGGCATACTTTGTGTTCATCAGTATCATCCCAAATCGACTCCGACCCCCTAATGATTGATCAAAACATTTTGAGCTTCATAGACTTTTTGCAAATTTTTCTTTCAAACAATATGTAAAGGTTGAACCATGGACTTACTAGCCTTGTTGACTTACGCCTTCATATAAAGTGTTTAGGACTTACTTGTTTGCCCCACGTTACGTGGTTCTAATATACCCCTTTTGTTTGATAAAATAATCAACATTTTTGTTGTTGATTTTGAATACTTTTTGAGTATTTTGCAGTTTTTCTGTTTTTTCAATAATTTTTGATATTTTTAATATTTGAAGCTGAAGCAAGAAATAATTTTTATTGTGACCAATCACTAACGGGCTCGTGTATGCAACCGCTTCATAAGAGTGTATCCACTAGCATAGGCATATATTTAAGTTTATATCACTAAGATACTTACTCATTTGTTAAGTCTATCTACACATCAATCAATAATCTTGTTGCCTTTTGATCTACTCTTTTCATGTGCTAGGATCACCTAAGACAATTTTCTATCATTTTCCAAAGGGCGGATCAATTTCTTAAAATTTTCTTATATTTTAGTAGTATCCGACTCCCTCTAAGCAGGAGCTCCCTCTCAACAAGAGATTATACTTTTAAGACATTTTCAGATTTTCTTAAATAAAACAATATAAAATTTTTTTGGAAAGTCAAGTGACTTAAATTTTTGATTTTCTTAACAAAGGTAAAATCTTTTTGGTGAGTTAAGACTCATTTTTTATTTTCTTAACAAAAGTAAAATCTTTTTGGTGAGTTAAGACTCATTTTCTCCCTCTAAAATTGTGACATAATAAAATTATTTACAATTTTATATACAAAAGGATAAAATAAAAATTAAAATGAAATTCAAAAAGAAGATTTAAAAAATAAAACAAAGTTTAAAATAAAATTTTAAAACTTAGAACAAAAGAAAAGTTAAGCTAGAAGAATTAAAATACAATAATTTTTAATTTCTTTTTAATGCAAATAAATAAAAGAAAGATAAATAAAATAAAATTAAAATAATTTTGAGATTAAAAATCAAGTAAAAATAAGATAAAAGTAAAAATAAAGTAAACTGAAAATAAACTAATTTTAAAAGCTTAAGTTTGTTCAAAAGAGATCATGCCAAGTGACTCAACGAGAAACAAAAATCGGGCACGATCAAAAGCTTTGGTAAATAGGTCGGCAAAGTTGTAATCAGTTTTGACCTGTTCTACTTTGACAAGCTTCCGGTCATAACAATCACGAATAAAATGAATTCGGATGTCAATATGCTTTGTCTTAGAGTGCTGGACTGGGTTTTTCACATACACACAGCTGCATCATTGTCACACTTAATCGGGGTGTTAGAGAAATTCAAACCTTAATCCAACAGCTGATGTTGGATCCAAATGACTTGAGAGCAGCAAGCAGAGGCAGCAATGTATTCCGCTTCAGCAGTGGAGGTGGACACGGTGACTTGTTTCTTACATTGCCAGGAGATCAATCTGTCACCCAGGAACTGACATCCACCCGATGTTGACTTTCGATCCAAATTGCATCCCGCATAATCGCTATCGGTGTAAGCGTGAAGTACCAAAGGAGAGTCTCTGGGATACCAAAGACCTAAGCAAGGCTTTCCTTTGAGGTACCGAAAGATTCGCTTAACAGCAATTAAGTGGGACTCTTTTGGATTACTCTGATATCTGGCACACTGACAAACAGGGAATATGATGTCCGGTCTGCTAGTAGTGAGATACATCAGGGAGCCGATCATAGATCTATAAAGATGTTGATCAACAGGAGTTCCTGATGGATCTGGAGCAAGCACAGGTCGGGTAGCGATCGGAGTGAGAAAGGGAGATGAGTCTTTGAACCCAAATTTTTGAACAATTTCCCGAACATATTTCTCTTGATGAATCAATATACCATCGTCCTTTTGTTCAACCTGAAGACCCAAGAAGAAACTCATTTCTCCCAACGAACTCATCTCAAACCGATTCTGCATGACCTCGGCGAACTTTCTACACAAGTTATCAGAAGTAGATCAAAAGATAATGTCATCAACATAGACTTGGACGAGGATTTGATCATCCTTTACCTTCTTGATGAAGAGTGTTTGATCGATAACACCCCTTCTGTAGCCATTCTTAAGCAAGTGGTTTGCTAATGTTGCGTACCATGCACGAGGTGCTTGGTGCAGGCCATATAGAGCTTTGTCAAGACGGTATGTCTGGATGATCAGGATCCTCAAAACCTGGTGGTTGCTTCACATATATCTCCTCTTTGACCTTTCCATACAAAAATGCAGTCTTTACGTCCATCTGATAGACCTTGAAATTCATGTACGAGGCATAGGCTAGAAATAGACGGATTGCTTCCAACCTAGCCACCGGTGCATAAGTTTCATCATAATCAAGGCCTTCACGCTGAGAGAAACCTTGAACTACTAGTCTTGCCTTGTTTCTTGTAATAACCCCTTTATCATCCTTCTTGTTTCTAAACACCCACTTGGTACCAATAGGTTTCTTGTTCGCAGGCATCTTGACTAATCTCCAAACTTGAAGCTTCTTAAATTGTAACAATTCTTCCTGCATTGCTTCAACCCACGAGTTTTCCCTTAGGGCCATCCTGTAGTCCTTTGGTTCAACCTGTGAAATAAAACAAGCAAACAAACATCTGTTAATAGTACCGGATTTACTTCTTTTTTGGATGCCGGCAGATGGAGAACCGATGATGTTCTCAGATGGATGACGTCTGTGAATGAGTGTCTGGGGGATGTCTTCAACAATGGTTACTGGTTCGGATTGAAGGTTTACGGTGAGATTGTCAACGGGATGGAAGATACGAGGTGCACCTTCCAGAATATCAGCAGTTGATTGAACAGGGTCGGTTTGATCAACTCTATTTTCTTGATTTATCAGTTCTTCCCAAAGTTCCTCACCATAAGGAACAACGATTGTGTTGATTGGAGTCGAAGAAGTGTTATCAGAATCAACAGTAGCAGGTTCAACATGAGTAGCAATTTCAACAGTTTCATTTGTAGAGGGAGGTGTGGCAACAGATTCCACCACACTTGGAGATACATGAAGATCAGCAACTGATTCAGTCTGATGTTGTTCAACATTGTCAGCGGATTGGAAGGAATCATCTGAGTCAGAATCAGATTCATCCTCAACTACCACCATCTCAGTCGAAACAGCAGCTTGTGATGCAGCTTGAGGAGCATGTTGAGGTGTGGCTAGATGAGCAGCTTGATTAACAACTTGATTTTTTACTTGAGGAGGAGGTTGAAAAACAGGTGGAGCAGGCAATGGGGGCATGACAGACAAATCCACTTCTGAAAAACTGTTGACCAGTGTTTGCATTAACAAAGGGTCTTGTGATGAATATGGAACTTGGGTACTAGCAGGATGTGGAATAGACATGCCCCGAAATTGATTAAACAGATTGTCATAGTCAAACAACCAATATGGTCCCGTGTGAGCGTCAGTAGGATTTTGCTCTTGCCAGTCAACATTGTAGGATTCCAAGATCAGCTTTGTTTTCTTATTGTAGACTCGATAAGCAGTTTTGTTGGATGCATACCCAACATAATAACACTCATCAGCATTTTCAGCAAACTTAGGATCATGCTGAGCACCAGTATGGAGTAAAGTGCAAGGACATCCAAAGGTTTTGAAGTAGTTGACCAGCGGCTTTCTTTTGTAGTAAACTTCATACGGAGTCTTCTTCCGACGCTTGTTGATAATCACACGGTTTTGGATGAAGCACGCCGTGTTGATGGCCTCACCCCAAAAGAACAGAGGTAATTTGGAATCAGACAACATTGTTCGTGCAGCTTCAATCAGTGTTCGGTTTCGTCTTTCAGCAACTCCATTTTGTTGAGGAGTGTAAGGTGCACTGAAATGGCGTTCTATTCCATTGGAGCTGCAGAAGTCATCTACAGATCTGTTGCAGAACTCAGTTCCGTTGTCACTTCGTATACACTTCACTTTCTTGTCAGTCTGTCTTTCCACCAAAGTTATAAACTTGATCAAAAATTATGCGGTTTCATCCTTATGCCCTAAAAGGAAAGTCCAGCTGAAACGGGAAAAGTTATCAGTAATCACAAGGCAATGGGCTTTTCGGCTGATTGCCATAGGAGTAATAGGACCAAACAAATCCATGTGTAACAGTTGAAGAATGGAATCTATGGAACTTATCGTCTTGGGTTTGTGAGGGAGCTTGTGTTGCTTGCATTTAGCGCATGAAAGACATTTTTCAATGCAAGAGAAGGATTTAACAGGCAATCCCCTCACGTGTTCCCATTTAACCAATTTGTTTAGATTCTTAAAATTAACATGACCTAGACGACGATGCCATAGAGATGAATCATTCTCCGAGGCCTTAGATAACAAACAAGAGGCAGCTTTATGTGAGTAAGAACTATTCATGTCTATTACATAAGAGTCAGTGTGCCTCGGAGTACGCATCATAATCCATTCTTCCGGGACCTTAAAACATGGTTTTAGAATCAAGCATTCATTTTCGGTGAACAGTGTGGATAACTGTTTGTCGCAGATCTGAGAAACGCTGAGAAGATTGTGGTTTAATTGTTCCACCAAGTTGACATCTTCAAATGTCAGGACTCCATTTGACACTTTTCCTTGTTTTGAAATATTTCCACCCATATCTCCAGCAAAAGAAACGTATCCGCCATCGAACGGTTTAATGTCAAACAGCAAGGATTCGTCTCCTGTCATGTGTCTGGTACAGCCGCTATCTAAATACCATATACTATTTACCGAACGTCTTGGCTGACCCTACACATTAGCAGTTTAATTAGATATAGGTTCCTGAGACTTAATTGTCTCGGGAGGGTCAAGTGTCCTTTTCTCATTGTTGTTTATAAAGTTGTGGGACGTGTCAGAATCAGAAGAATAGTCTTTAGGATTCTATGCCCGAGCACGTGTCCTGTTTTAAAAGATTTTTGAGACTGGCTCCTTCTTGGTTTTAAAACAACATCCTCAGATATTTCAATCTTTGGATTTCTTTTATGCTTTCTTTTTGATGAATTCTTAGACTTTTCAGTCTTTGAATTCCTTTTTGCTATTTCCTTCTTGGTTACCCAAAAAGGAGGTTTGTCATTTCTTTTATTTTTGGATCTCACGTCCATTTCAATGGCAGAACTGTCAGGTTGATCATTTCTATTCCTTGAGCTTGGTTTAGCTCTGGATCTGAATTGATTAAACCGACTGTTCGTTTTCCTTTTCATATCATGCCAGTTCTTGCAATGTCTTGCAAGGTGAGAAGGGTTACCACACACAAAACACAACTTTCTTCTATCTTCCCTATAGAAACCGTCAGAATGATAATACATGGGTTGTGGCGAATAGGGAGATGGTTGTACAGGAACAAACAAGCTGTCAGATCGATGACCCCGATCATCAAAAACATTTGTATAGAAAGAGTTAACATAATCTTGTGGATAATAACCATAGTAGCTATTATCAAATTGATTGTACAGTTGAGGTTGATAATATTGATTAGTAGATTGATAAAAATTGTTTCTACGAGGCGGTACATATTTACCAGATGTACTTGCCTTTTCCTTTTCAAAACGATTTTCATTAATTTTAGTATATAACTACTTAGATGTTCCTTTTAAATGATTATGCAACTAATTAACATTATGTTATCATGTTGCTCAAAGAGCCTCCCAACTCAACTTTCAACAACTTCAGGTACGGTTATAAGTCCCTACATACAACACTGACTTTGTATATAACTACTTAGATGTTCCTTTTAAACGATTATGCAACTAATTAACATAATGGGTTTTGAAGGTAATTGGCCTGGTGGCGATCCAACCATTCTTTGGTGGAGAGAAGCGGACAGACTCAGAGATAAGGCTGGATGAGTCGGTACCTATCCTGTCATTGAAGCGGACAGATTGGTTATGGAACGCATTCATGCCGCTTGATGAACCCTACAACCGTGACCATCCTATCATCAATGTTAGCGGACCCAATGCTGTCGACATATCCAAAATTGATTTGCCACCCACCTTGGTTGTTGTGACTGGGTTTGATATTCTGCGACTAGCAACTAAGGTACCACCACTGGCTCAAGAAATCTGGGAAAGAAACATATTTGGTGGACTACCCAAATACGTTTCATGGTTTCTATCTCTTCTCGGAGTTGCCAGAATACGACCAACTTATATTGAACGTGAAGGGCTTCGTCCACACAGTCTTAAACAAGGTATGCTCCCTTTCTTTTCCCTCTGAATCTCATAAAGCAGTTTTAGTATTGAAACCTACAATTCATTGAAACTAAACACATTCCTAAGCTAAAAGAATCTCCAACCAGGGTTTGGATGAGTACATATGCGTCTTTAATTTATGTGTAAAATTTGTGTTTAAAGCATTTGTTTGGCGCTAATTAAATGTGTTATTTGGCTACAGATTTAAAAGATCAAGATTGAAGCTCAATAAGAAGGATATCAGAAAGTACTATATGGCCTATATTGTTTGATTCTTTAGTAATGTGTTATTTTGAAAATTCTTTTTTCTTTCGTTTTGTACTTTTAAATTGTAATTTTAATGGAATCATACCTATTTAGTCTTCTATTCTTTTAATATAATTGATTATGTAATCAGTATGTTCAAATTTGCAAAGGTTTACAAGGAAAAAACAGAAGGAAAAAAAAAACCAAACTTCCTGGTTGCATCTTGAAAGTAATGTGAGACATGTAATTTATTTTAAAATAAAAAGTAAATTATTGTTTTCGTCCATGTCTTTGTTCATTTGATTTATATATTACTTAAAACTTATTACCACCATAATACATATCATTAGTTTAACTTTAAAACTTAAAAACTAAATAGAACATATTGGGGAAATATTAATATTTACAAATACTAAGATAATAATTTATTTATTTTGTTAGTTGGTGAAGTTTAAACCAAAAATATATGTTTGTACATACATACTCGACGTGTTAGATGGAGTAATAAGATGGCACACGTACATATAAGACTTAAGAGCTTCATCAACGGTTTAATAAATGGGATATATATGGTAAACCTTCTTTGGTGATTTTCATAATATTATCTTGGACTATCATCATCTCTTAGATTTAGTGTTGAGCTTTACACCAATTTTGGCCAACACTTTTTCATACCACGTGTCACCCATTTACAACATCACATGTCTCACGTTCCCGCCTCCCAACACAGTCCATTTAGAAACCCGTTTCATATACCACATATCTACTAACCCAAACCACTGCTCCGTCTATCATACAAACCCTAAACCATCATTCCCAAAATCCATTATCTCTTCTCTTCAACCCTGCAATTCTTATCATTCATGTCTTGACGATACGTCCACCATACTCTTCTTATTCGTTTAGATCCGGCCATCTTATTCTTCTGTTTCGATCAGATCTGGCACCGTATTCTTCAATTCCGATCAAAAAACAGTTTTTAATATCTTGCTCTGGCGGTTAGGTACACAATTTGTTCTTAATTTCTTATTTCTAGGTGTTTTACAAACTTTTAATGTTTAGGCTTGCCGATTTTGATGATTGTGTTTACAAATATGAAATTTATAGTTTTAAATATCCATATATATATTTTGTCTATAGGCCTATTCATCTGTAAATGTTCTACGATTCACCCTTGCATATAAACAGTTTAAACTAATTTGTGGGGACTAGATAATGATAGGTTGTACGTAGCTTATTATTGATTGATGTTTGTTTATAATATAACTTACTGTTAAAATAATCCATGAATTTTATTATAGCTTAAGTTTGTTAACACATTATCTGGTCTTTGGTGGTTATATTTTTGGATGGTTAATCTTCATTCATAGAATCATAGTTATATAATCTTGCTGTTTATTTTTACTATCCGAACAAAGGACAAATTCTGGTTTTGTGTTACTGAAAACATTATTTTCATGCTTCTGGAGTAAAACCTATATGTGATCACAATTGATTCAAGATTTGATATAAGATATATCATAAACTTTTTGCATGTGTATAAGGATTACTTCATTCTGGAATCAGTGGCTGGTATGTAATAACGTCGTTCTTTATTTACTGTCATATTTCTGAATTGTTTAATTTCATCTGTTGTATAATTTAAACGATTGTGACCATTATAGGTTTAGCCAGTTTTATTCATGTGTGTTTCTGATAGTGTAATTTCGATATATTTCACTTTGCATATAGCATTAGGGCAGTACAAATCAATAAGCTATCTGATGGATTATGAAATGTAACCTAACTATACTGAAATTAGGTAACAGCTTACTTTAATTTTGTTCTTCATGAACTGTTGAATCTCATTGTGTTACCAAATTAATGAGTTGTGCAAATGTTTGCAAATTATTGGGTTACCATTATATACAATAGTGCTTGAATCATATATAATAATCATATTTTGGAGTTTTCCTCACCTCTTTGTTCTTCAATAATATATCTTTGTTTCTTGAAATTGATTATGGCCGGTCAACTTGATGAAGCAATCTATCTCAATGGTTCTATATGTATACATACTAATAAATAAATCTTTTCATCACGACGTACCACCGTATTAACCCATCTACACTCTCAAAATTTAACCTAAATCTATACCCTATAAATTCATATGCGGGTACTAGACAACCCTAAACGATTCTGAATAGCTCATCTTGATTTTGTATGATTACATGATTTATAAATTTGTTATATGTGAGTTATATATATCTCTTTTTTCATAATATTGTTCGATTTAGATCATCCAGGTAAAACATGATGTTTTTCCCCTTAAATTTACTATTAAATCACCAAATATTTGCATTGTATTTTATTGTTTATGATGATTACTACATAATTCTTTTTTAAAATTTTAATTTCATGAAATACATGAGTTGTTAGTACATGAAAATTGATGATGATCTTACATTTACTAAATTTTCACCCTACAATAATTTTTTCACCAAATTTTGGTATTTTTTTTTTGTTGTCTTTACCAAATTTCAAACACTTATGAGAGGTATTTCCGTTAGTGGATGATCCACCTTCATGAAAGATAATGGATTGTTAAACAGTGATGCCTGCAACAATGATGAAGGTAAGTTGATTCTTTTACAATCAACAAAAGCAAAAACTCTGAGTTTCATTCCTCGGTTTTTCTAGGATCTGTTTCTTTTAACTTATATTAAATCAATATGGGTTTTTTGTATATAAATCCTATGGTGATATTATATCAATATTAATGAACTATTATGTTATTTACTTAAATATTTTTTAAAAGCATGAATTAAATTGTATGCGTGTTCTTCACTTTGGTTTTTCCATGGTTTATTGCTAATGTTAACAGCCCTTAAGGTAAAGAATACAACTCTTGTTATCTTATTTTTGTGTTGAGTTCAATATATCCTTTTGTTTTTCAGTTTAATGATTATTTTTAACTTATACAATAGGTTAAAGATTATAATAAAATATAATTCTTTTTTGGTTAATTTCACTTTAAAATTTTTTGGTCAAGTTATAGATTAAATGGATGAAAAAACAAAAGCTCAGAAGCAGAAAAGAGGTATATAGTTCCTTGGTCTCAAAAGGTTACCTTTGATTAGTTCATTGAATCTTTTTTTATGTTATGCAATTCGTGTTCTTTATTTTACAGGAAAATGATATTTTGACATACAGTTTCTTGGCCTCAAAGATGTTATATGACAAGTCAAAAATAATGATTTGACGGTATTTTTTAATCATGTTTACTTCTTTTTATACAATTAACATATGATGGCTTGGAAATCAGGGGCACACAAATCAAGTTGACCATGGAATTAATTGGCAGAGAACCCCCTTGATATGAGTATATGGTTGTTGTGTTTGGCGTGATGTATGTGGATGCATAGTTAGAAACTAACTTTCTCATTTCTTTAGGGTGTATGTGTATTATGTGCATGGTGGTTCTCTGGTACCTATTTTATGTGATAATATTTGAAGTGTGATGCTAAACTTGAATGGTGCAGTTTGACTTTTATAAGGTCGATCTTATTACTTTCCAAGTTTGAAACTGTTGATAAATTTTCATGTTTTTTATACAAACTGGGTAACAAAGGCAATCGGTTTGAACTTTGAAGAATATTACAATTAAATTTATGACATTGGATTAGTAACAAAATGAGCATCAATGTTTTGATTGAGAACTCAAATTAGGACCGCAAAAGTAAATGTTTTGTCTATCTAACAAATCTTGGACGAGCTGATATTTGATATGGACCATTGACATATGACATGTTTCGTAACTATCGTTTTTTTAGAATTTTCTCTTGAATTTAGGATGTTGCGTCTAAACTCGATTAGTTCCTCATTTTTAATATGACTTTTGGGTCAAAGAGATTTTTTTTCAATTTTAAAATTGTATAAGTCTTCATGTTATTTTGGATGTTATTGAACTACTTTAAAATTGTCATTGTAGAATTATGATTCATATAAAAATTCAGTTAATCAAATCGTATAGTATACGGGTACATAACCTAGTTCTTATATTGGTTCTTGGTTAAGGTATATAGCATTTATCAATGCCCCACTCTAGCCGACTATGTTGTCTTAACCGGGAGCATGCTAGCTTCAGAGTTTGGCTTGGGGTGTCCTAAATTTTGGCGAGGCTAGTGATAAGGATAGCGGTTATTTGGTTCCAGGTGGTAGTGAGGAGGTCAGACTACAACTTGGCTAAGGCGGCTTGATGTATAGAAATTTTTATTTATTATCCCCTTGCACCAGAGCATCGACACCCTACATAACATGAATACAAGCTTGATGTATTGAAATTTCATGACATTAAAGAGACAATGGCAAAATGTTTAACGGAGAACACAAATATTTCATGCTTCTTTCTCTCCGGTTATAGCGCCGGCGCAAACATGACTCATCATGTTGTTCAAAGATATTATAAAATTTAATCAAGTACAAAGTATTCGAATGAATTTATATTCGAATGGGGAGTTCAGTTGTGTGAAATTATGGCCAAGGACAGTGCATTCGAATGGACATTCTATTCGAATGACCATTCGATTAGAATGGCAACAAATTAATAAGTGTCGTGTATTCGAATGTAGTTATATTCGAATGATCTATGGTATTCAAATGGACTAAGTCATGCATTCGAATGAACAAGTTGTGGTGCAAAAATGTTTTAAGGATCAAGCATTCGAATGTGAACCCCATTCGAATGGATATATTTCAAAAGTTTACCAAGGATGAGACATTCGAATGGATATTAGAATAAGATCAAAACTTTCAGTAAATCTTCCAAGTATCAACCATTCGAAACTTTGTATAGTTTTATTTTAAATTTATTTTTCTTTTAGGATAATCCTTGTACATATTTGTTATCTTTCAACTCAATTATCAACACTAATGTCTCTTTTATGACTTATAGGGTCATAATAGCTTTTGTTCCTTGGAGATTCCGAGAAAAGGGAAATTTTAAGGTTTTCATCTCTATGATCAAGGGATTACAAAGTTGTCCTCTATCCTATGCAATCACAGCTGATCTTGAGATTCATTATTCATAGATAGAACAATTCTGGACCAAAGCAAGAACAAAGAAAGGCAGTTCCAGAATTACTTCAGAAATTGATGTACTGAAGGTATGAGTTAATGAGGAGGTGATTCGACAAGCATTGCAAATTGAAGATGATGCAAATGATCCTTGCACCACTTTTACAAAGGAACAAATTGCTGATTACTTGAATGAAATAGGATATGATGTAGTTTGCTCAACCTGTGAAAAGAAGCATCTGCCCATTTACTAGAGGCTACTGTTTCACATAGTAGCAAACTGCTTGTCTTCTCAGAAAGGCAGATTTGATAAGTTAAACGGAGATTGGGTAGGGATGATGTTGAGTCTGACAAGGAAGAGGAAGTACAACTATTCTCAGTTGTTCTTCAAGTACATCCAACAAAATGTGCTTGCCAAGAACAGAAGTATGATGTATCCTCATTTCATCCTGTTAATATTGGACTATCTGCTTCGCGACACACCAAAGCCTTGCATATTGATGAATTTGATGAAGAGGGTAATGCAATTGAGTTTTTTGAACCATTTCATGTGAAAGAAATCAAGCAATCTGCCATGAGTACAATTCTCAAGCCTACTGGTAGGAGTTCATACAAATACAAGGGTGAATAACCGGGTGACAAGTTTGGTCAATTCAAGGAAACTGAGTCTGATAGTGAAGAAACTGAGATTGTGGAGGAAGGAGATGATGATGATCCTGATGAAGGTCAAGATGAAGGTGATGATGAGGAGGAAGAATAGAAGGATGAGCCTGTTGATGAACCGGCTGATGAACCTGAAACAGAGCCGAAAGTTGATGTGGTGACGGAGGGCAGATCTAAAAGGAAACATGATAAGATGAAGAGGAAAGCTGGTGAGTCCTCCAAAATATTTGCTGCTGCTGAGGAGGAAGGAGAGGAGGAAGAGCCAGAGCGTCTGCCTAAAAGGTTGAAGAAGATCAAAGACTCCAAGAAGTCTTCATCTTCAAAGGTTCCTCATTTTAAGTTAACCTTTCCTTCGATTTCTGAGATGTTGAGTCACTCCTTAGTCACCCAAACAACACCACCACAAACCACCATTCTCGACCCATACTTAGGGTCACCCAAAACCTTAAAAGCAATCCAAGCCAAACAAATTAAAGTTACCAAAGACCAAACCCCAATATCACCTAAAACCAAGCCCAAAACAAAACTCATCTCACCCAAAGACCAAACCAAAAGCAGACCTAGAATCATCCTTAAAACCAAACCCAAACCGAAGAAACGTTCACTTTTAGATGAACCCATCACCTCACTTGAAACCTCCCCAACTCTCTTAGTTGAACCCATACGGTGAAAACATTCCCACAACCACCCAAGCCGAAACCATCATATCCCCTAGGATTACCGCACCTGTCACCTCACCTGCATACCAATTTTCCTCACCAATTAGAGATACATCATTATGGTCCTCTACATTCACCACATCCAGCCAAACCCAAACCACTACATCCACCAAAGAAACCACAATAACACCAATCAGCCTACCCTTAACCCCAACTACCCCAACCAGCCAACCATTAACCATAGTCACATCATTCCTTACCTTAACCCTCACTTTACCCATACCAACCACACCACACTCAACCATATCAACCACACCTCCCTCAACCCTTATAAGCCCCATCATTGCTGCCACTCCCATCACAAGTGGGAAATCGAAGAAGTCTCCCATGTTCAAAGATCATGTCCTTGATAGGATTAAGGCATTGGAAGAGGCGAATGAGAACCGTGCAAAGCGGGAGCTCATGTTGATCAAATTCCTTAAGGGTCAACAAGCCCTCAACGAAAAAGTCACAAGGAAACGTCATGCTCTAGCCAATCTGTTGGGCATCTTACAGGAACAACATGACATGGATCAAGCCAGAATTCAAAGTCAGCAAAATTTAATCAACTTGTTGCTGCAAAGAATTAACAATCAACAAGAGTTAATTAACAAAAACTCTCTGCACTTGATAAGGTGTGAATAGACATTGAGCGTTTGAGCTCAAGAGTCAGTGCGTTAGAAAGTTGTGAGAGTCGAGATGTGAGTTGGCTGATAGGTGAAGGTGTTAAGCTGTGTGACTTGGTTGAGCAGCTGGAAGAGGAGCTGGAGAATCAAAACGCCGAACAAGAGCGTGTGAATGAGTCATTAGTGAACCGGTATCTTGTTGTCATGGAGGTTATGCGGTTGACTAGGGAAGATGTTGAGAACCTGAGGGTTCATTTGATGGAGACCTTTAGAGGGGTTCTACGTGTAGTTGAGCCAAGGGCTGAGCAAGACAACCGACGACGAACTATTCTTGCCCGTTTGGCCACTGATGCCGAAAGGGTCAGAGCTTTAGGAAACGTACACAGTTTCCTCTACACGGGAGAACCAAGTAAGGATGGAGGAGGAGGATATGGTGCTAAGGCTGCTGATGCTGAGCCTGCACTTGTTGTTGGAACCGCCGTGGGCATTGAACATGTAGTTGCTACTGCCACTTCATCTGGGCAGGCCAGTTCTACAAGCTCACCGCTTGTTGCACCCACCACTAGTGCACAAGTGAGTGCCATGGTTACAAATGCTTTAATTTTTTTGCTGATACTCAACAAGCAACTCAAGGTGATGATGATGGTGACGTTGATAAGTCTGATGGTGGAGACGAAGATGATGATAATGGAAATGAGAAGAAGGATGACGAGGACGTTGACCACGAGTATAAAAGTTTAGATGAACCTCGTGGTGGTGATGATGATGGTAGTGGTAATGGAAATGGTAGTGGTGATGCTACCGGTGATAAGGCGGTTGATGATGAACCGCCACAGGAGGCTGAGAAAACCCGAGAGACGGATGTTGCGGTGGAGGCTGAAATAGCCTCTTTATTTAATGTTTGCTCTTTTGCAGGTACCAACCCGTCAGTTGAGAAAGCCATGGAAAATAAAAGTGATATTGAGGATGGAATCAACTATTCTCCTAACCCTGACACTCTGGTTAGAGAAAACGTTGAGCCTGCTGCTATTGACGAGCCTATTGTTGCTCCCACCGCCAAATTTTCTTGAAGGAAGTCGCGAAAAGGAATAAAGTATTACAGCGTGACCCGAATGGCGAGCATGAGGTGGAGATCAAAGCTGGTCCCTGACTCAGATCCGATTCTTTTTGCGAGATGGCATCCAAACAGCAAAAGTTGGGCCATTCGTCGCATAAACGGTGATCTGACATATCTCACTTACAAGGATATGCATACTTTGTCAGTTCTTGACATGAATTACTTTAGGAAAACCACAACTCGAGACGATGACAAGGAATCAATACATTCATGGTTCAAGGGCTTTCTGCGAAGCGAATACAAGAAGGACTACCTGAAGTTCGATGTCAATCTGGGTAGGTCCTATAAGTCAAAAGAGGTGAATCCCTTCACCAACAATCCGTCGAAAGTGAGAAAATACGAGATGTCGAAAGATCACGGTGAGCCAATATTTCATGGCATGCCATTTGAAGACGACTTTCTTTATGACTTAATCGCATGGGGGTTCGACAACAAGCATGGTGAATAATCATTCACTGCACGTGGACAAACAAGCTGCGGTTCTTTGATGAACACGAACTCGTAGGGTTTGGACTAAACGACCTCAAGAAACTTGTGGAGTCGCCACTGTGTACTGTAGAAGATGTCTGTACTGACAACGGAAAATTCAACAAGTTCGTCAAACTCCTTGTTGAAAAGAAACCATTTCAAGAACCAGACAATATCTTCGAGTGCGAGTACGAGTGTGAGTGGTGATGGAAGTAAATAATGCAAATACCAAAGACTAGAGGGAGATTGTTGGGCCCTTTTCTTGTTAAGTCTTTCGTATTTGTAACTTATGTTTTGTTTATGTTTGTATGTTTATTTAAACAATTCACTTTGTATGTTTGTGCCTAAGGCCATTGTAATTAGAGCCCATTGGGCCGATTATGAATAGAAAGTGTGCATTAGAACATATACTATATATGTATTGTGTGAGTCTCTCATACACATAATAACTTTTGACAAAACAAACTCATATACTCTCTTTTTTTCCTTTGATCACGGAAATAACACTTAACAAACAAGATTCGAGATTTCGGTCCTCGCTAGTTGTTTCCGCCAACTAGTTAAGAGATTGATCCAAGATAACTAGTAATAGTTAGAGTGTTGTAAAAATCCGGTAATAGGACCTATAGGAAGCAGACGGAAACTAACCGAATTTGCGTACACTTGTCGCATTAACCTACCTGATCGAAAACGAGCGGGTTTTACCAATGCACAAGTTTACCGACCAACGCCCGCCCCCAATTGGCCATTGGTCCAACTTTCTTTTTATATTCTATTTTCATTTTTTAGCTTAAGTACCTTAACGAACGTAATTGAAACCAACCGAATTCATGTTGAGTTACACTACAAGAAAACAAACCAATTGCGACGGTCTTTCTGGTCACAAAACAGTCGCAATTGCCCTGTAGCAACCGTTTTGCTACCAAAAAAGTGATCGGAAAAATTCAGGTCGCTGTTGCTGTATTGGGATCATTCTATTAGTCGAGTAACATGTTACAAGTGAAATTGTAAGTACAATAATTGTGACTTGTGATATCAATATGGTGAAACTTGTAATATATTTATGGTCAAGCTAATAATTATAGTGGACGAGAAATCCGGATACGAGACGAGAACTTTGGTGCACACGTTACGTTTAGCTTAAATAGGGAAAAGCTTCTAGAATATTTGTTCACTATGTTTAGCTATAAAAAAGAAACATGTTTTCTTTATAGTGTGTGTTTTTTGTAAGGTGTAATCAACCACCATTTTTCGGCGCCACCACTGATGATAGCTTTCAGCCAGACTGTCTACCCCACACCCTTACATCATCACCAACCTTTCTACAACCTCCATCAATTCCAACAACCCGTTTTCATAATAATTTCGTTTTTTTTCTGGCAAGAAGTGAGTACGATGAGGATTTGGAAGATTTAGTGGTAGTTGTGTTGGTTGAACACTGCCACAATTTGTAACATGTGTGGCCGCCAGAACATTTATTTATGGGCAGGAAGCAGCGGCGGTGACCGGATATTTGATTTTCTGATCAATAGCAAGTGAGAACGATGTTTGCTGTTTGTAGCTAGAGTTGGATGATGTAAACTTCTCCAAGT
Organism: Bidens hawaiensis; assembly: GCF_021521415.1. Classification (NCBI taxonomy): domain Eukaryota; kingdom Viridiplantae; phylum Streptophyta; class Magnoliopsida; order Asterales; family Asteraceae; genus Bidens; species Bidens hawaiensis. Next base: position 36,713 of record NW_027496972.1, on the reverse strand, counting down.
GGGCTGTCTGATGAACTGGGTGGTCCAAATTAGCCTGTGGCAATGTCACTTGGGCCTGCGTTGGATCAGAACACACATATCTTTTTCCAGCAGAGTTTTGTTCGAAGTAAAATGGCTTGGGCCAGTTCTTGTTTTATAATTTCACTATGTTTTTATGTTGGGTCGTGAATCATTAACAGATCAAAGTTTTCTTTAATTTGGGCTTTTTAAGATTTAGCATAGTCTTTTAACCAGGGGCGTTTTTTGAAGAAAGATTGACAATCGAGTTGACCAAAGGAGTTAAAAAAAATTGATCAGAGTTTTTTTTGTCATTGTTTGAACAAATGTTCAAAGCTTGTTATTTATATATTTTTTCAAGACGTTCGGGAAGTTGAATCTGTGAGGTGAACTTCAAACAAATTGGATTTGGATTTGAAGAGGAAATAATAAGTTTTGCCATTCGATCGTTGAGTCTAGTAATTCGAAAATGGTTTGTTGATATTCGAGCTCATCTCAACTTATATAGCTTGAGATCCGAGATGGATAAAGAAGCGAGAACACCTTCATGAATGAAATTAGGTGGGTCATACATTGAGGAGGTGAATTGAAACAAGAGGCTTTGGATGTGTGACACGGTTAAACAATTGATATTATAAGTCAAGGTAGGTGATTGTAAGGCCAATAATTTATGACTTGCGATATCAATAAGACGAAACTTGTAATATATTTATGGTCAAGGTAATAATTAAAGTGGACGGGAAATTCAGATACGAGACGAGAGCTTTGGTGCACACGTGTAACTTTAACCGGGAGAAAGCTTCTAGAATGTTTGGTCACTATGTTTAGCTATATATAGGAAACTTGTTTTCTTTTATAGTGTATGGTTTTTGTAAGGTGCAACCAACCACCGAAGGGGAGCTCACCTTGGGTGGGATAAGTTCGTTTAATATTATGAATCTTTTCTTTTAAACTGATTACGAAGTCATTCATTATCCTTTATCTTATCTTTATATTACATGTTCGATCGTTTGATTTCACTGTACCGTCTCGATCGCTTATCAAGAACAAAATCCATTCAATTTTAGATCTGGCGCGTTTCGAGACCTACAGTAATCACTACTAGAAAAAGAGATGTTTTTCTACAACCGAATTGTAGGAAATTTGTTGGAAAAAATAAGTTTCTAACAATTTCCTAACAAAAAAGTTGTTGGAAAAACACATTCTTGAAAATCGTTTTCAACAGTTTTCCAACAACATTTCTTACGAAATTGCTACAAAAACATGTGGTTGTAAACTTCCTACAACTTTCCTACAAAAACTATTCATAATGTTTATTAGATAATATTGTAGCAAAGTTTGAGCTTATTTTTTTGTTGGAAATATGTTGGAACTACTTGTTGTAAGAAATTTGTAGGAAGTTTTTGTGAGAAAATGACTTGTTTTCTAGTAGCGAATCACGTATATGAAGGACCCCTATTATCTTAGCCCCTTTGGGTTGGGTACATCTGCCCTTTCCCTCAACGGGTATAAGTTGTCTGTTTGGGATAACTACTAGCCTCTTGTTGAAGGCTTTAACCCAGCTTTCCAAAATTTCAATATTGTATGTAATATATTGACCCTAAGTCAATTACCCAATCATCACCATATTTTGTTTTACCTACCATGGTAGCCATGCATTTTGTGCCTCCCTTCGTAGTTTTCCAATTTATGTAAAAATGTTTAGGAAAGTATTATACTGGTCATTAATCATACCTGGGGTCGGGCATTTGGTATATTGTCGACAAATGTTGCCTTTGGTTTCGTATCGTCACTTTTCATGTTTCCTGGACACCATTCAGGATACCCTACTTGTTTGAAACAACTGTCACAATTGTGGCCGTTTTTCCGGCAAAAGGTACAATGTTCAACAACATATGTACGTTTATCAGTAGCATTCATTCGTTTAACATTCTTGAAGCAGACGGTTTATCACGTGTGGGACCCGTATTGTTGTCACACTTTCCATGCATAAAGGTCTTAAAAGCAACAGGTTAATTGAGTCCCCTTTTTTCAGCACTGATGGCATATGCTTTTCATCTTTAGAGACAAGCCGATAGGAGTTTCTTAGAGTTGGCGTAGGATTCAAGGCAAGGATTTGGGTCCGGATTGTCGAGAATTCGTTATCAAGTCCCATAAGAAATTCATAAATCCGCTCTTTGTACCTAACTTCGGTCATCTTTTTCTCTAGTCCACATTTGCAACAGATACAAGTGCATTGCATCTCTTCCCATATGCCACACAATTTTGTAAAATAGGCTAAGACAGAGGTCCCGTTTTGTTGTGTGTTGTTTAGGGTTTGTTTCAACTCATACGCCCTAGGTGCACTTTCTTTTCCAAACTGCTCGGCTAGATCGGTCTATATATGTTGGTATCAGATAATAATAATAATAATAAGAATTCACTAGCGGAAGCTTAATGATTTACTTGATAGAATTGATAAAGGAAACCGAAAACATATGCAGAGAATAAAAATCTCTTAAATAGATAAATAAACAAATATCTCTATGCTAAAGACTAGGACTTACCCAAACAACTTGGAACAAGTCTTTATTGAATATGATTCAAATATTAGACCGATAATTAAGCTTCAACATGTGATGAATTACTGACGTAGAATTGAATCAGTATTTTCAACACCCTCCCTTGATTCAAGCTCCACAATACCAAGCCAATGACGGAATCTAGTCAAGGCATTGGTTAGAACATCTGCCAATTGCTCATTTGTATTACAATACTCAAGCTTTACTTTTTCTTGAACAACCATATCATGAATGTAGTGATGTTTGAGCTCAATATGTTTAGATCGGTTGTGCATCACAGGATTCTTGCCTAGGTTTATAATTGATTTGTTGTCACAATAAATTATAGTAGCTGTTTCTTGCTTGATGCCTAGGTCAGTTAGCATCCTTCTCAACCATAATGCCTGAGCTGTTGAAGCAATATACTCAGCCTCAGTGCTTGACAAAGCTACAGTGGATTCCTTTTTTGAACTCCAAGTAACAGCTCCACTTCCTAGAGTAAAAACACAGGCAGAAATGCTCTTCCTATCATCAGCGTAGCTGGCCAAGTCACTATCAGTGTAACCAGTCAGCTCAATATTTGTTCCTCAACCATACCAAATACCGTATGAGGTTGTTCCAGAAACATATCATAAAATTCGTTTGGCAGCACCATAATGAATTTTGGAAGGTGATTGCATGAACCTTGTAACCAAATTCACAGAATGGGTTAAATCAGGCCTAGTGTGAGTTAGATAAATTAAACCTCCAACCATGTTCCTGTATGTCTGCTTATCAACCTTATCAGCTCCATCTTCCAATTTAAGTTTCTCAGATGCATTCATTGGAGTTTCTTCAATTTTGCAGTTCAGGTGACCAAACTTCTTTAACAGGGACTCTGCATATTTTTCTTGCTTCAACAACAGTCCCTTCTTTGTTTGCACCACTTCAAGGGCCAAGAAGAACTTTAAGTGTCCTGTATCAGTCATCTCAAAAACTTTTTTCATGCCCTCTTTGAACTCTGCAACAAGATTAAGACATGAGCTAGTGCAAATTATATCGTCAACATACATACATACATAAATTAGTTATTCTTTCTCAGTTTTCTTGATGTACAAAGTAGGCTCATTATCACTTCTCAAATACCCATTGGCGATAAAATAACTATCGACCTTAGAGTACCATGTCCTTGGTGCTTGTTTTAGGCCATATAGGGCCTTTTTGAGCCGGTACACATACTCTTATTTGCCTTTAACTTGAAAGCCTTTTAGGCTACTCTACATAAATTTCTTCAAGCAAACCACCATTGAGAGAAGCAAATTTAACATCTAATTGATGAATCTGCCATCCCCTTTGTGCAGCCACACATAGCACCATGCTTATTGTTTCAAAACGAGCTACAGGAGCAAAAGTTTCTTGATAGTCAACTCCATGTTTATGAGAATACCTTTGGCCACAAGCCTTGCCTTGCGACGAAGTATGTTCCCATCAGCACCAAATTTGATTTTAAATAGCCACTTTAAGCCAGCAGTATTCTTGCCAATAGGTAACTTCACAAGATCCCAAGTCTTGCTCTTTTCAATTGCCTTTAGTTCATCAGTCATTGCCTCATACCATTTCCTTTTTTCAGCACCTTCATCATAAGTACAAGGTTCTGTAACATTCAAAGCAAACTGACAAGCATAAAACTCTTCAGTCACATATACCTCATTTGATGCATCGTAAATATTATCAAGAGTTTTAATATTGGGACATCTAGAAGAAGGGGTATAGGGAACGGTCGGATTGCTTTGTTAAGGTGTGTTGACGGTATTAAAGGATTGTGAAGCAGATGATGGTTTGGAGTTGTTGTTTGGTTAGGTGTTTGGGCTTGAGTAGGTATTTGAGAGTTAGTTGAGGTAAGAAATTGAGTAGGTGTTTGAGGGTTAGGTGAGGTAAGACTTTGAATATCATGGGTTGGTTCATCTGGTGTAGGATGGTCATAAGTGCTTGGAAATGGGTCAGTATAATAGGTTTGTGATGTATTGGTAGAGGGACCGGGCCATGTCCACTTTTCTTTTTCCAAAAAAGTGACATCCCTTCTTGTAATGAATTTCTTAGTAACTGGATTGTATAGCCTATGCCCCTTGCTTTGAGTGGAGTATCCAAGGAATATGCATTTTTCGGACTTTTCATCCAACTTCTTCCTGAACTGAGTTGGTACAAGTCCATATGCCACGCATCAAAAGACTCTTAGATGATTCACCGAGGGTTTTCGTTTAGACCATGCTTCAAGTGGAGTTTGGTTTCTTACCGCCTAAGTAGTTGCCAGATTAATAAGATAGACCGTAGTTACAACAGCTTCAGCCCAAAACTGATTTGGCAAGTTCATTTGTTTAAGCATACTCCTAGACATTCCCATAATGGTGCATTTTTTTCTTTCTACCACACCATTATGTTGAGGAGTGTAAGGGACAGTAAGCTCCCTTTTAATTCCATGTGACTCACAAAAAGTATTGGACTCAGTAGAAGTGTACTCACCTCCATGATCTGACCTCAATACTTTAATAGATCACTCACTCTCCTTTTCCACCATGAGTTTGAAGAGATTGAATTTAGAGAATACCTCCAACACATGAAATATACCCAACACATCCTGGTGTAGTCATCAATAAATAGCAGGTAGTACTTGCTTCCTCCCAAACTTTTAGACTGCATAGCACCACATACATCTGAGTGTACCAATTCCAAGGGTTTTGTAGCTCTCCAGGACTTGTATGGATATAGATCTCTGGTTTGTTTACCAACAACAATTTTCTGCATATTGAATACTAGGCAACCCTACTACCACTCTTTTATCATGCAATAATTTCAGAATTTGAAAATAATAATGCCCATACCTTTTATGCCAAAGTAAGGACACTATGTCAGTTATAGGCGTGGTAGGGTTGCTGCATGTGCTCTTGGGTCCGGCTTGTGAAGCATCTACTAAGAACATGTTGTTATTTTGAAGTGGAACCTGCATGAGGACATGTCCAGTAGGTTTGCTCTTTATAGTACATTGACCATCATCAAAGAGAAGTGAGTAACCCTTTCTCATCAGTTGACCCACACTCAAGAGGTTGTACCCCATTTGAGGAGCAAAGTATACATCATCTAGCTGCCTTGTGGTACCATCAGGATTAACTATTTTAACCGTACCTTTGCCTTCAACTGTTAAGGCCTTCTTGTCTCCAAGCCTAACCTTTAGTTTAAAACTTTCAACCAACTGAGTAAACCTTTCTTTTGAAAATGTCATATGATTAGATGCTCCTGAATCAAGGAACCACAAGTATGGTGTGTTGCTTATAGCACCTGATTCACACATAAGAGAATATTGTTCATCTGTACACGCCATAAAGAGACGTTGTTCATCATCTTGTTGGTTTTCTTCTTTTTCGGTGGCCTTGTTGGCAGCTGATTGTTCTTCAATGAACCAACAGTCTTTCTTGAAGCATTTTCTTCGTTGCCCAAGATAAAGATTCACAAGACCTTCATTTACACGAGCTTGAGCACTTGAGAATCGTTCATGTTGAACAATGAGAGATTTTAGTCTCTCAACTTCAGCTTGCAACTCTGTATTCTCTCCAACTAACCCACCAACATTCCTTGAAGAGCATGATTCACTTTCCAACATTAGAACACGAGAACTGAGACCCTCACAATCGGTCATGGTTCTATCCACGCTTGACTCTAGATCCATCCTTAGATTTTACGCACGATTTGAGGAGGAAAGAAGATCAGTTTCAAGGTGGGAAACCCTTGATCCAAGGCGAACAACCTCATCATCTCATTCGACATTTAGCAAAGACTTTTCTGTCATCTGAATTTGCTGATTATCGACACGGTTTTGTAGGGTCTATATCCATAATCTTTGGCTCTCGGTCAGGGCTCTATCAACCTCCTGTCTTGCTCCAACTGAGCAACTCGAGCAGCCAGTGTATCCCTTTCCTTCACAACCCTCTCATTTATAGCCCGTTAATCCTCAAAAACTTGATCATTTGGTGTTCCCCTTTAACCCGCTTCTCATTTAGTTCTTCCGGTGCCTAAATCTTGTCGAGGATAGGATCTCTAAACAATGGAGACTTCCTCCATTTTCCATTGGACAAGGGAACGACGGATATGATTGGGAATTTGGTGGTTATGGAGGTGTAATGAATAAGGTGGGCTGAATGGTAGTTTGGGTAGGCATGGTGATGGTTTGGATAGGGAGAGTGATGGCTAAGGCTAGAGGTATGCTAATGGATTCGATTGTGGTAGTTTGTGTGTGGGCAGGTGGGGCAAAGGTTGATTGTTTGGTGGTTTGGGTTTGGGTTGATGATGTGAAGTTGGAAGGATAGAAAGATGTGTCTTTGATTGGGGAGGTGAGTTTTGGTGGGTTGGTGAGCTAAAGGTTGATGAAGTCCTAGGTGGTGAAAGGGTTTGATGTGTAGGCTCGGTTACGGTTTGGTCGGTGGAGGAGGGTAAGTTTTCAAGGATGGATAGTAGAGGTTCATGTTGTCTAGATGGATAGGTCTCGGGAGGTGTAATGGATTCATCTAAAAGTCTCCTAGTTGTATGCTTGGTCTTGGTTTTGGTTTGCTTCCCCTTTTGTGTGGCTAGGGTATGGGGAAAGGTTGTTAGTGAGGTAGGGTGTAGGTCAATATGTGTGGTTTGAGGTGGAGTTGTGGCCATTTCGTTTGGTTGGATGGTGGTTTGTGTTATAGTGAAAAGCGAGGGAAAGATTACCTTTATTGATTTAGGCACCTTTGAATGAGTGCATTTCTTGGGATCCGCTGCCTTTTTCAAACGTTTTGGCGGTTGTTCAGGTTCTTCTTCCTCTTCAGCTGGCATAGAAGAACTCCCACCAAAAGGTTTGCTTGGAGTCTTCCGTTTCTTGTCGTGTAACCTCTTTGTTTGATGCTCACCCTCAACCTCTATTTAAGATTTAGTTATTTCACTATCATGCTCATCAATGCCACTATCATCATCATCACCATCATCACCACTGTCATCATCAATTTAAACCGCTTCAACATCCTCTTCATCACCTTCAGTCTTAGAAAACTGTCCGAACTTTGTGCCTGGGTTTCTCCCGGATACACGTACCCACTTCTTCCTTAAGGCTCAAGCATAGCCTAGAAAACCGTTTGTTTTAACAACTTTGCATTATGAGGCTCAGTTGGAGTTGGAGGCAGTTCATTTCGTCCTTGTCAAATTTTATCAGATGCACATGGCGAGGAACCTCGGACAAAAGATCTTCCAAAAGTAATTGAATGAACTGAGGATACATCATCCATGTGTGCTTGGCCGGCACGTTCGCTTGCATGCATTTAAAAAAAATATTGAGTAAAAAAATTGAGTCTTGTTGGTCAAGCAGCTCATAACAACATCCTAGTCAATCTTTAACTTGTCAAATCCTCCCTTGTATGAAAAGAGACAGTTGGTGGTTATGTGAAACAAAAATTGCCAATATGGTTGAAGATATCTCTTTTCAAATGTGGTCTAGACCACGTCATACCAGATGTCTTCAACATACTTCTCCAAGTCACTCTTCTTCACTTGCTTGTAAAAGTGATCTAGAGCATCTTTGATGTTTAATGCTCAACGGATGTCTGCTTCGGTGACAGTCAGTTTCTTCCCAGCCACCTTAGATTTTATCTTGTCACTATCTTTTGTCATCTTGGCATTTGTCCAGAACTCTTCAATCCAACACATGTGTGTAGCAGGATTAGCAGAGATTGCATCTCGTAAAGGATATTCACGAAGCCCCTTGATCATGGAAATAAACACCCGGTGCCTCCTCTTCTTTGGAAGCTCAAGTGCACAATACATGTTATGTTGCTACAAAGACGTCATCAATCGAACCATACAGATAAATTAATACAAGAAAATTATGATAATATATACATACAGAAAAATAAAATATAGTAAAAAAATAAAAACTAAAAAATTTGAATAAATGCCAAGTATTGATGAATCAAATCGATTTTTGAAAATCATATCGAATCAAGTTTTGGTTTTGGTTCGAATCCAGTTCTAAGTTCATTCGAATCAAGTTTGTAAAGTGAATCAAATCGAGTTTAATAAATGAATCGAATTGATTTTAATATAAACGAATCGAATCGAGTTTGAAAAACTCGATTCAGTTGAAATATAAAATCGATTCGATTGAAAGATTGAATTTTATTCGATTTGAATGTTAGATTTTATTTGATTGGAGAGATGGATTCGATTCGATCCAAATGATGGATTCGATTCGATCCAAATTGCCTTTAGTTCTTTAAGCATATTTTTCAACAAGTTCATTCGAATCAAATCGAATTCGTATCTATTTAAACAAGAACACTCTGTTCAAACTCAACCCAGTTTGAGAATCATGTTAAAAACACAATTCCTCTTGTCACAAGGGTCGTGTAGCCCCAATTTGACTTTCTAGGCACTCTTTAACACCAAACTTAACTAAATCATGGGTCAACAGGACCCAAATAGGTTCGAAAAGCCCTAAAAATCCAACAACTATACTTAAGATGATAAAAACTTAATTTAATTTGCACAAAGGTTCCTAATGATGTCAATAACACAACAACAATCACCATACAATCGTCCACATATCAACGATGGGTTCCGTTTTGAACCACCAAGAACATCGATAACAATGACCAAGAAACTATGCATGAAATGTGTATTACCGAAGGAGATGGATCCATCGATGATGATTATATCAAGCGTGAATCACAAAATGAAGCAGAATTGATTTTGTGATGACATAAGGATGGAACTGGCGGTGGTGTTAGGGTTGGGAGGGAGGGAGGGAGAGAGAGAGAGAGAGAGTGAGTGAGAGAGAGTTAGAGTTGAGAGTGTTTTGGATAAGAGTACGTGGATAAAATGAATGATATTTTGGTTTCCCCTTTATCTAGGGTTAACGTATCTCGTGATAGTGTCAAAGCATCTCGATTTTTAAACGATTTTATGCTCTCAACCCACCCCGGAACTCTAAAATATTTACAGATTTAAACCCGAAAAAAATTTATACAGCGAATATAAACTTTTTAAATATATGTAAGACATATTTTATCAGTTCCCTCATAAACAAATTTTGCACGAAATACCTCAACATAAGCCCATAAATAACATAAAAAAAGTAAAATCATGAGTAAAAATAAAAGTAGAAATAAACATAAAAGTAAAACTGAATATTTAAGATAAAACTTAAAAACAAAATAAATAATAAAAAGAAAATAATTTGGAAGTAAAGATGAAATTAATATTACATAAATTTATTCATATTTACTAAATTTTCTAATAATTTTAATATTAAGATCACAACATGAAATCACAATATTTGTTAAAGTCCAAGATTGCACTTCTATATCAATGTATTATCCCAAGAATCCAAAGTCGATTGTTGATATAATTTGTTCACTTTAAACTTAATTCATGTCGAAAAGATATGTTAAGGTATGTATTAGGCAAAATACTTGTGTGGACCCCATTAATCTAACCACTTACATACTCCATCATACCTCAAGCATAATTCGCGTTCGCATATCACCTCAACTTGACATAAACCTTTCTTATATGATCACAGTACGCATATTGACACTTTTACCTTTTATTTTGGACACTAGACTCGATCTAGAAAAATTAAAATAAAGCAGAAGTTCGTGGCCTTAACAATCAGGTCTTGTATGACTACAAACATAGAAGTCCGATGCTTGAACAAAATAATGAAAGTAAAACAAATCAGGAGACTTAGGGCCTTAGCAATAAGATATTGTATGACTACAAACGTAGAGAGTCCAAGGCTTGTATCAAAATAAAGGAAGAAATAAATTAGAAGATTAAAATACTAAGATAGACGTCATTTAAACATTCTTTTCTTTGCTGAATCTTTTTCTTTTTCTTGTTATTTTCTTTCCTTGACGCAATAAGGAAAAATTGCCACTAGATTACATAAGACAACTGTGATCAGGTAAATAGAGGCTTAGGTATGACATGTTATTGTTGTCTTTGCCTTAATTAATATGACTTATATTGGAGTTGACAACCGCTTCATGAATGTGTAACCACTAGAATAGCACTACGTGAAAAATGACCTTCAGTCACACGAAAAAAGTGTGGCCGTAGGCCTTTAGCCACACATGTCTGGTTCAGGTCATGTGTGACCAAAGTTTGCGACATCATAGGTATCATATGGCCACACACAGTTTTTAGTGGCCTTATGTGGTTATAAGTGTGGCTAAAGGGTACCAGCATTAGTTGTTGGCCGTCAAGAAGCCTCTTCAATAGGTGTAGCTAAACGGTAGAAAATGACCGCATGACTATTTACTAGGTGAGATCATTGCACGTATAGAGCCACATGAATTCATGTTTCAGCCACATGAATTTAATAATAATGTGGCCGATAAGGTTGTGGTAAGCGAGCATTGTGACCTATACTGTGTGGCTATAGCAAATCAATGGCCACTTGAATTTAATAATAATGTGGCTAATTATATCATATAGACACTGGATGTTACATTAAATGTGGCTAAAAATGTTTACTATCCACTCAAACACTTCTTTGTAGATTATAGTGTGGCTATTGTCTTACCGTTTGTCACACATAATGCTTTTTGTAATTTAAAGTGTGGCTATTGTCAAAATTTTTGTCACACATAGTGATGTATTGTGTGGCTAATCATATCATATAGACACTATATAGACACTGGAGGTTATTGTCAATGTGGCTAAAAAAGTGAACTTTCCACTCAAACACTCTTTTGTAGTTTGTGGTGTGGCCATTGTCTTACTGTTTGTCAAACGTAATGCTTTTGTAATATATAGTGTGACTATTATCATACTTTTGGTCACATATACTGATTTTTTCAATGATGTTTGATCTCGTTCCGCCACACAAACAAAAACCAAGTGATGAAAGTGTGGCCAATGGCTAGTGATGGACACACGAAAATATGTAGAGTGTGGTTATTTTATTCCATTTGGTCACACTTAGTCATTTTTTTAATATGACGTTTTATATGATTCCGTCACAAATAAAAAAAATGAAGCAAGCATGGTGTGGGTAATGGTTATTTATAGCCAGACGAATTTTTGTGTTTTCGGTGAGGCTATGTCACACTTTTAGCCACACGTAATTTGTTATCTCCATCAACTTTGCTATCATTCCGTCACACAACAATGTTTTTGTTGTGACTAATGGTCATTTATAGACTCGAATGTTTGTAATTTGAACTGTGACTATTGTATTACTTTTGGGCACACCTATTTAATGTGTTTCTATGTGGCCAATACTGTGTAATTAGGCAATATAAAATTATTTTTATTTTTTGTGCAGTAATATAAAACAGCTGTAAACAAGCATGGAAAAAAAATAAGAAACAAAGTATATTAACAATAATATTCACTTAAGAAAATCTATACATCTTTTTGTAAGATATATGCAAAATATGCTATACCTATTTATACACAAAAAAACGACTACCTATATACTAGCTAAGGCGTCGGTTTTCTTGGCACTGCTCCTTGACTTCTGTTTGTTCACCCTGTGTATCGTTGTGTACTTTACCTTTGACTTCTTGCCAGCTATGTCTGGTCTTTTTTAGGATGGGAGTAGTGGTAGTTAGAACAACAGAATATGAAAAACAAATATGTATAACTAATGTCATATTTTGTAATTGAATAGAGCAAAAGATATGCTCTCTTGTGATATTTGTTAGGGGTGTTCACGGTTCGATTTTTGCGATTTTTGAGTCAAACCATGAACCAAACCGTTGGTAACAGGTTTTATTTTTGTAAACCAAAACCGAACCGTAGGAATCTTAAACCGAACCAAACCAAACCGTTAGTAACAGTTTGGTTTCATGGTTTGGGTAAATATAAATAAATTAATACACGGTTGGTTTTTGGTGTAAACCGCAAACCAAACCATTCGCTACGGTTTGAATCTTTTTTAACCGACCGACCGATAGTTATGAAAAAAACCAACCATGAAACAAAACCGATAACCGGTTTGAACGGTTTCACGGTTTCAAACCGAACCGTGAACAACCCTAATATTTGTACTTGAATAGAATAAAAGGGACAAACCTCCTGGTAACATGAGATTAGGTATTATGGCGAAGCAACAAAAGTACCAGTTGCGTCACCAACAGTCTTAATTTCACCTAACTCACACGGAATAATTTCATGTTCCTTTATGGCTTCATCAATACTAAATTTATAGAAACCCTCTGGGATTGCTTTTCTATGCAACGGTTGTGGAACCGGTGACCAATGAATTCTACCATGTGCAACCTTGTTACGCTTGTCATTTAGACACAAACCACACTCATACACCTATAAACAAGCATGGGAAATTAAGATGGCTTAGTTGAAGTTAATATATAAGTACATACCCATGGATATGCCATGATGGTAGGAAATTAACAATGTTTCGCGCAGTACATACCTTTATTTCAGGAGGTGGGGAAGGTTCATCCGTAGATACATCATCTTTTCTTTTACGACTTCTTCATTTTATCTAAAAACCATTCAATAAATCAGCTTATGGGTGTAAATCAATCAACAATTAAATGGAAAACTCGAAACACAAAATATGAAACTGTCAAGTACTGTTGGTTTTTTTGAGCCATTACTATCCAGAGTGTGGTGTAGTTGTGTTGCTGTTTGGTCAACATTGTTCTCTACAGGCTGCATTGTAATATAAAAGAAATTGGAATTGTTAGACTTATTAGGTTATAAAATATAAAAACTGAAATTTCCAAATACCTACTAATTTCGCGATCTGGAGATTGACTACCGTTTGGTCAACATTTTTGTCCACGGACTTGGCCTGCAATTCGGTAATAGAATATGAGCACACACATATCGGAAACAAATTATAAAAAGTACCGAAATTGTTATATACTTACTGATGTCGCGCTCTGGGGAGTGACTACTGTTTGGACAACTATTTTATCCACAAACTTGACCTACAATTAACTTACGCAAAATCAGCACACTCACATGGAAAGTTAACTATTAAAAAAAATGAATCAAACTGTCAAATGCTTACCTGATGAGCGGAATCTTGTTGCACAACCTCACTTGAGGTTAGGACGTTTCCCATAGAACTGGCATGCAAATCAATTTCTTAGGTTATGGAAAATGAAAAATCATATGGAAAGTTGTCATAAACAAAGAAAAATTGTCAAATACTTACTAGTGCTGGTATTTTATTTTTCCCCACAACACTAGTACTTTGTTTAGAACCAACCGGAATAGGAACACGATTTACCAACAAATTGTGACAACAAACAGTGCCAATTATGTATCACTACGTGAATATCGACCTTCGGCCACACATGTGGTCGGGGTGATTTGCCACACTTCGGCTTCAAAGTGCGGCTAAAAGGTCTTTGACCATGTTTGAAAACCTTCCAGAATGTTTTGGCCATACATATTATTCTTCATGTGACCATTGTATACCTACTTAGGTACTTTTCGCCACACTTTGAAAAAAACTAGCCATATTATAAAAACATGTGGCGAAATGTGACCTACAGTCATAGTTTGTTTGATATTTGATACATGTGACCAAAAACACATGCATTAGCCACAAACTATGACATTTAACTAGCCACATGTTTTAATAGTGTGGCTAAATGTGACAAACGGCTACTATATTGATAAGAGATGTGTCTAAAAGGTAAAAGATATAGCCACTTATATTACGTTGTGTGACCTAATGTCACATTTTCTAGCCACATTTTTAATAAAGTGGCGAAATATGACGAAAAACCATTGTATTTATTAGTAATGTGGCTAAAACGCTTAAAATATATGGCCACTTATACGAGGTTGTGTGACCAAAGAGTAGTTTACTTTTATTTTTCCTAAGTTTTTTATTGTCACGGATACACGTATTATGTGTGGCTATAGGTGATAAGTTGTCACACTTAAATATTTTTAAGTGTGTCCAAATGTAATTAATGACCACTTATACGAAGTTGTGTGACCAAAGAGTATCTTAGTTTTGCTTTTTATAAGTTTTTTATTGTCATGGATACACTTATTATGTGTGGCTATAAGTGAGAAATTGTCACACTTATTTTATTTTTAAGTGTGTCCAAATGTAATTAATGGCCACTTATACGAGGTTGTGTGACCAAAGAGTATCTTAGTTTTATTTTTTATAAGTTTTTTATTGTCACAGATACACTTATTATGTGTGGCTATAAGTGAGAAATGGTCACACTTAAATATTTTTAAGTGTATCCAAATGTAATTAATGGCCACTTATACGAGGTTGTGTGACCAAAGAGTATGTTAGTTTTATTTTTTCTAAGTTTTTTATTGTCACAGATACACTTATTATGTGTGGCTATAAGTGATATATGGTCACACTAACATATTTTTACGCGTGTCCAAACGTAATTAATGGCCACACGTTGATTTGACGAGTGGCGACCTCATCATTGACTTTACAGTTTCTTGTGCCGCCAATTTCAAATTGTCAGGGAGATGTACCGCCGGGTTCCGATGGTGTTTAAATACCAGTCACAATTCACAATCACAATCACAATCACAATCAAAATCCACAATCACAATCACAATCTACTTCCGATTTATTTCCAATAATGGCTTCTTCATGGTGCGTATGTAAACACGGTACTCATGCCCCCATCTACTACGACCCCACATTTTTCACCATTCGTTTCCACTTTTCTTCCGGCGCCGTCCGGAAGAATCAAAGGGTGAGGTTTGTGGACTATGTCCACCCTCACACCTTCACGTACCAACAACTTAACCGAATGGTTAGGTGGCTTGGGTACAAGACTGCTGATTATTTCAGCATTGATATGGTAGTGCCTGGAATCGAGGTGGCGTACATTGAGTTGAACGACTTGGAGGACTTCAAGGCTGTGTCCATTTATGGGGCATTCCGTAGTCAGGTGAACCTTCGCCTCCAAAGGCTTAAGGACTCCACGTACACCTCAGATGGCATGTACGAGAGGATCATGCCCTCTCATACTCTAGAAGAGAATCCGGATGTAGATTCGGATACGGAATCTGATGGCAGGACTCCAGAAGCCTCGAATCCGATGGATATCGATGTAGATTCCGATATGGAATCGGATGCTAGGAGTTAGTTTTATGTAATTTGGTTTTCTATATTAATGTAAATGTTATTATTGTAAATGTTATTATATTTTGGTATTAATATGTTATGTGAATGTTATTATTTTAAATGTTATTATTAACTGTAGTGAAAAGATCCAATACACTAATCCTTAACATACATTAACGTACACGAATCCATTTTTTCACGAATAGATCCATGAAATCACATCAAAACTGTGACACTCGTCAATTTCAGGTTAATTCCGTTAATCCAAACTCCGTCAATTCAAACTTAAGATCACTTGATCTATAACGCACATCTCATTACATTTAAACTAAGGTTTAAATGACGCTTGACAATTAATACATGTGTAGTCTTTCGGGATTGCACCGAAACGCAAACGAGTTGACGCAAACCATTGGTGAATAAACGAAAAACAACCAAACAATAATTATGTGATAATTATGTGTTAGGTGTGCTATTTGATAATATTGTTTAAAACACTAACTTAAGATGCAAACAAGTTACTTGAGGCTAGAAAAGTAATACTTAAAAGTTGAGGGACCTATGTGTAACATATTATTATTATTAATAATAATAAAACCCTAACTCTCTTCCCTCTCCCTCACACCCGATCGGCACCCCCCCTCCCCTCTCTCTTGCGATCGGCAGCCACACCCACTCCCATATCACCTTCGTTTTGATCTTGTTCTTCATAATCGGAGCATCCCACACTCGTTTCTAAGCAACTCTCACGTTTCTCTTGGTTGTTTCTGCGTTTTTAAGGTATAAACATGAAACCCTAGCTTTGTAAATTATGTATTAAGTGTTTATATGCTTGATTTTGATTTGAGGATGATTGATTATGCGTTGGTTATTGGTTTAGATAATCATATGTGATTTTGAACGGTGAAAGATTGTTAAATCATTGATTGTTTGTAAACCCTAGAGGGTTACTACTGATTTTTATGGATAATTATGTTTATTACATGTTTGGAGATAGGTCGTATTCTTAGGATGCATGTTAGACGATTGTTTGTGCTTGCTGAGTTTTGACAGCAGAGATTGTTAAACTTGAACGACATGTAACTTATTAAATATAAAAGCAAACTGAGCTATTTATGAGTCTAAAAGGTAGTACTCTGAGTCTAGTCTCCAGAAAACCCAACCACGCCTAATTTGGAGGTGTTTTGGTTGTTCAAACGATTTAAATGTGATTAAAGGTCTAAACTGGTACTGGACAGATTGTAAGTTATGTTTAGACAACTGTAACTAAATGTTAATGTGGAAATTGATCGAGGTTGTTAACACTACAGGGTACTATGTTGAGTCTAGTTTCTATGAAGTCCAAAATTGTAATTTTTGGACGAGTAAAAGTTAACTTTTATTATTTTACAAAATTGAAGTGCAAATCTGAATTGTGAGACCTGCTGTTAGGTTGTTTTGTAATTATCATATCTCATGAACTACAAGACCAAATGGGTTGGTTCCACTTCTAGAAGTTAACTTGTTGAGTTATGAACCTAACCCAATTGGTCTTGCATTAGTTGGATTTTTCATTTAACGGGAATAACAAATAACATTCTGTTGCACATGATTTTGACTGCTGTGAGTTTGCTGTAATGTTTTGGTTATTGTGAGAAATCTATGTGGAATAAAAATACAATAAAATATGTTCTGGAAACCTAACTCATGTATGTTTTTGTGACGATTTTTGATGAATTATTTGATATGTTGTGATCTATTGAATATAGTAATCTTTCAAGTAGGATTCTGTCTTGATAAAACTAGCTGCTGAACTATGTGAAAATACATGAAACATGCTTGTTGTTAAATAATTGCTACGTTTATGACCAAATTGCCCTTGTGGGGATAATTGATAGTAATGTACAATATTAATACATGATATGTAAATAGTTGTTCACATATGTAACGTATCATCAATGTGCTTGTTGAGACACACACAATTCACAAACGAAACACGAAACGTATTTTATGCATAGGAATTATGTGCCGAGTCTAGAGACTCGATAATAGTTCCAACACTTAGAAAATCTCCTTGTTGTTTTAGAACGCTAGTGAGGGTTTTCTGTGACGCGCATCACTTGGGTGACTTGTTTTTGGAATTCTTCGCAAAAAGTGAGTTTCACGTTCCCCTTTTAACTCTTTTAAACGCTTTTCACTTGGGGGAGAATACATACTCCGAAACGCTTTTAGATTTTGTTATTAGATTATATATCACTTGTAAAGGCTAAGTGGCAAACGAAACAACTGAAGTCCTACACATCGAACCGTTTAGTATTGGATAATAGCGAGTCACTGTTGAGTAGTACTACTAGGTTTAACAAACCCCACCCAACGCTAAGCTCGACTGGAGGTCGAGTGGGTGTAATTTTGGCTAACACATTACCATGGTCCGGATAGACCTGGTTTCGGTGTCGAACACTTAGTAATACTTGCTTTATACGCTAGCTACCTATAGATATATAATTGATTTAACACTATCTGGTAACGCAAAACGCTGAACGCAAAACGCTAAACGCAAAACGTTAAACGCTTTATTTTATATAAACTTGTGAACTCACCAACCTCGTGTTGACACTTTTATTATGTTATTCTCAGGTAGCCGAGGTGGGCGCGCGGTATAGGATCATGCATTACTTTGAACGCTTTTGTTTATGCAAACTTGTTTTTAAACTGTTATTATTAATTGGGTTTTTAAGTCGTCCTGCGTGACGCAACACTTGGTTTATGGCTTTACGCTTCCGCACTTATTTACACTTAAATGTTTTCGTGGTTTGAAAACTTTATTTATGGTTTGATTATAACTAATGATTCCGATCCTGTTAGTTCACACCCTCTGACGGTAAAACTCCGTTAGTGGATTTTGAGGATGTGACAAAAACATCTCGGAATCGTCAATATATACATATCCAATCAATCATTTGTTCTCCGAAAAAAACAGTTTTGGATGATTAATCGATCAATTTTTCACTGTTTTCAAGAAGACCGTTTTTTGAGCGTTTGGCTGAGCGTTTGCCTTTAATAAAATTTTAATTAGGGAATGACTTCTATGTAATAAAATTAAAATTAACCGGTTTAATTTTAATTATCTCTATATTATTTTAATTATACTTAATTAATGAAATTAGTAGAATAAACCTTATTACTTCGATTTAACATAATACATTTAACTAAAAGGTATTTGAATCGAAATAAAACCAAAGTTTAATTACAAAGTAATTTATAATAAAATATAACTCTATTTATTTATTAATATTGAAATGAACTCGTAATATCTTAAGACTTTAGTTTATATTTAATCAGGCTGCTATGTTGTCCTTTCAAATGACATATGTTGCGTTTAAGGTTTCTGAGCGTTTTCTGAGCATTTAAGGGTTTTTGCCTTTGTTTTTAATGTACCTTAAGCATTAGCGTACAATAACTGCATGTTATTATTATATTTTGGTTTAAGCGTAAGTAAAGCGTATTGGATGTAGTTTTTTTAATTAACTTTAAAATAGATGTTAGTGTGATTGAATAACAAAATAGACCTAAAATTTAATTTTTGGTAGTTGAGGCAGTAATTTAATATAGTTAAGTTGTTTTGTAGCCTATCTAGTAAGATATTGTCTATTTAAAGCGTACTACTAGCGTGATATATATTTCCAAGATATAGTAGCTTGCGAGCGTTTCCAAAGCGTGTGGAAACCATTTTGACAGGTAGTATGCAGTTATACACTCAACAACCAACTATAAAACAACAGAGACTTTAATGACTGCAATAAAACTGGTGGCTGAAATTTATTAGGCTTTAATATATATATGTTATGTGAATTTCAAACTTGGTCAAGCAGAAAAAATCTAAGGTTTCCACAGATCTTAAACTTCCCAAAGATCTTAAATTTTGATAAAATCCCTTCCAAAACTAAATGCTATCACCAAATCTTATATTAGGTTACTGATGATGGCATTGAGTTTGGAAGGGGTTTTTCAAAACTGAATTTTATTTGTTCAAAGGCTTCTTTAAAGTCTAACACCCACATATGCTTTGGTCAAAGATCTGAGTATGGAGGGTACAATTTTGGTATGCAGGTTAGTGAAAAGAAGGGCATAATGGTTTATAAAATGAGTTGATAATGTTTTGCAGGAAAACAACTGTTAAAAGTATGTTGAAACATAACCAAATAGAGGTTGTGCAAGAAACAAAACCGTCAGATGAGAAATGATGACTGTCACCGATGGCCGGTTTGGCCGGTTTCGCGGTTTCCAACCGAACCATGAACACCCTAGACAACATGATGCATTTATGGGCTTTCTTTGTATTAATGTAACTTTGATATAGCACGAGTCAGTTATGAGTGTAATGACTTTATTGATCTTAATATGATACACTACAAGTCAATTGTGACTTTTATCGATGTAACATGATGTATGTTTGAACTTGACACCAATTGACCAAAATAGCTAGAAGATGAAATGAATTCAACAAACCGGCCTGTATAAGTAGTAATAGTATTAAAAACAACAAATATTTCTTGGATCGCTTCCGATGGTATCGGAGTACCTGTCATCTATGGCTTTCCATGCTGGTGAATCTGATGGGTGGCGTAAAACACCAGGTTTATGGGTACTCGTGGCGTGCCATGTTAAATTCTCTGCTGTGGTCTTTGATTGAAAGAGGCGTTTGAATCGTGGAATAATGAGAAAGTACTAAAGTACCTTAGCGGGCGTGTTTATGTAAGTTTTGTTAGTCTTCTCATCCACCTTCCACCTTGACTTGTTACAAACTGGACATGCTTCCAAATCCTTGTAATCCTTATAGTAAATGTAACACCCCGTAACCGCAGCGGAAACGTAAACGGGATGCGACAGACACCTCTGATATCAACCACATTGTTTATAAAGAAAACTGAATACATTAATATACTTCAAATTACATTATCTCATATTTCATTACCGTCTAGGTGATACACACATCATACAATACGATACATAATTCTATTTATTATAATGTATCCTAACATCCCGCACGCAAATCATACACACATCAAGCACTTAGCATGTAAGCAATCACTTCATCTTAATTGTACCTGAAAAGCATGTGAGAAAACGGGTCAACTACGAATAGTTGGTGAGTTTCACAATTCGGGTAAACCATGATAAATAATTATCAAAATATAATATTATCGATGTAATTATGCTGAGCCCACAAGTGAAACCTCTGACTATCACGCACAACCCCCGTGGCATATCCCCCGCCCACGGACCCGTGGCATATCCCCCGCCCACGGACCTGCCCCAAACCGCTATGTCTAACATTACATAGCAAAATAAATAACAACAAAATAGACATGTGCAACTGGCTGGGAAACATCAGCAAATCCATGCCGGACCATTTGGGTTTGTCAGACCAATAGTACTATCCACACTCTACCGGCTTTCAGTTAATCACTCGTGTTCCGGGGCCTTAGAATGTTAGCAACTCAGACAATTACCATCTTAGTACATTTCCGTACGATTCCCGTACAATAAAATATATATATATAAATCCACGCAAATCCATGCGTTCAGTATGTACTTAAACATTTCAGTAGTAACATGCTTCCGCCCCGGGAAAATATTTAAAAACAATTCAGAAAAAGGGGCTCGTGAAACTCACCTTAGCACATGCAAGCAGGTACAACAGTCATTATTAGTTAACACGTCCAATCTGTAATATGATCCCTACGATCGTTATTATACAATTATAGTTTATATAATCTTTAACCGTATCAACCGGTACATCTGGGGACACTGTTAACCCAGTACTGTACCCATTTCGGGGGCAATGTTAACCCAGAAACACTTCTAGGGACATCTGGGGACACTGTTAACCCAGTACTGTATCCATTCCGGGGGCAATGTTAACCCAGAAACACTTCTAGGGACATCTGGGGACACTGTTAACCCAGTACTGTACCCATTCCGGGGGCAATGTTAACCCAGTAACACTTCTACGGACTCAGATTGTGATATCGTTTAGAGTTCTACAGTCAAAATTACTTTTAATTTGTTTTCCTCGTTTTGCGTGCCTAGCACGGTTATCCGTTTTTGCGTTTCAAAAATGAGTTTGGTCACACACGACCCGAAAATAGTTGATGACTGATAATTTAATTAATGTTGTGAAATTAGAGCTCGGTTTAGACGCCCCGATTGGCCGCGTGACCCGTTTCCGTCTTTAGTGCACCGGAAACTGTTAAATCGTTTAAAATTACCCAAATCATCCGAATTATTTTCGGATGATTCTTTTTTACTTGTTTAACTCAATTATATGAAAATAGTTCATTTTTAGGGTTTTTATACACCAGTCTGCTCGCTTAGGCGAACTTTACCGGTTTACGCGTTTTAAGCCTTAAAAGTTTGTTTTTGCACAAATAATTATCCGTTTAATCTCGAATCTTGAGATTTTGCACAAATAACATTTTGACAGTGGGGAAATTTATAAAAATATTTCCAGAATTAATTTTTATATTTAAAATTTATTTATCTATTTTTAAACACCATTTAAACACTAAATATGTCGTAAATACCAAACGAACTTAGAAAAATCCCAAATTTTTCCTGGATGTCCCCTGCCATACACATAGTCCCCTGTAATTTTTCCTGAACCAAAATCTCTTTTTACATGCCATTTTCACTAAAACCGAGCTAGAAAACCCTAGAACTCGTTTAACCGGAAAGCCTACTTAGACTTCTCCAAATGACCTAAAATTTTGTGTGTGAGTTTTACATGTTATAATAAGCTTATCTGCAATTTTCCAGAATTTTTCATGATATTTAACTATTTTTCATCATTTTTGGCCAAAACCGAGCATTAAATTCACCAAATATTCATCCTTTATCCAAAAATTACCAAAAATTCACAGAACTCATATTGTCATGTGTAGATCATCCCTGTAAAATTTCATGACCTAACTCTAAACCTACCACAATCTGTCCAAAAACTCCAAAACCGAACATAAACCGAATATACCTTTCGATCTCCGCCACTACAAGCTACAAACTCGTTTTTCCGCCTTATCTACCACTAAATACAGAACCTACAACCAACATACCACAATACCAAGCAAGTTACACTCACGATCAAGCCTCTTACACTATAGTTTCGGTTATGATTCAAAAACAAAGATTTAACCGTAAAAATTCGTTTTTGATTCGTTTAACTCCTTTCTTGGACCAAGATCCCTTGTATAACCCGTATACATCACTTGATCATGCAAGAATCGGTTTTCATCTTTGAAACCTCATTTTCTTGCAAATAAACTCAAGAAACGAAGATGGAAACGTGATTAACTCGATTCTTTACCTTGTTTTCTTGCTACAAAATCTCGGTTTTGGATCATGATCTTGAGAGGATTGATGATCTTGCAATGACTTGATGAAAAAAAAGAAATGAAAGGCAAGGGGGGTTACCCCAAGGCCGATCGGTTTGGATAGGGGGGTTGGGTGGGACCCACTTCTCTATTCTTAGCCACATGTTTGGATTTCGGAAATCCGGATAATGTTTTGGATAATCTGGTTCAGTTCGTTTTTCGGTTAAATGTTTAATCTAACTTAAAACGAGGCTAAAATGGTCGTTTTTTCGGCTTAAAAATGAAATTTATATAAAACCGATTTAAAAACATTAAAAAAACTTAAACCATGGCATTTATTATCTTAGAACATCATATTATTAATAATCGCGCATCTTTTTCGGCTTGATCGATCGTCTCTTGCTCGGTTTGGTATTAAAGGTTTCGTTTAATGTACCGACGTATCATTAAATCGAAAATTCTTTTTCTGAGCTTTAATTCACTTATCCCAAAGCTTTAATACTTCGTAAACATCACTAAATATCATATATCTCGTCTATAATGAACCCTCGATTCATTCGGGTTTCAATAACTATCGATCGATTAATCGCATAATCAATACGATGAATTATATATTCCCGTACAATCAATACAGTGAATCATGTGTTCTCGTATATTTACTATGGTAATTCATGTACCCGACATTAAATATGACGTAACTATTGTCTACCGGTTAGGGTATACCGGGTTTCGTCGGAATCGTTACATTCTACCCCCGTTAAGAAATTTCGTCCTCGAAATTTTGCACGCCCACTATCCCCTTCCGAGAGAAAGGTGGTGGTTTTTTTTTTTCTTTTTTTCTTCAGAATTCACCCTCGCGTTACCAGGTATAATCTGGTCCTCGCTGTGAATTCCACTTATTCTTAATCAATAAAGCTTGGTATGTCCAAACTGTTTAGTTTTCCCGTCTACTATCTCTACGGAATTATTTATGACATCAAGCATGTCTTCTATGAGTACCTCCATTACTGGTACTTTCGTTGCCTCATCGCTTAGGTGCTTTTCAATCCGTATACATGGCAAAACGTCATGTATAGTACTTAACCCCTGAAGTACTTTAATCGATAAACTAAATGACCAATCATGGAGATAGTCTCATGAGGTCCAATATATTAAGGAGCTATTTTCGTTTTTGCCAAACCTTATATCACCTCTCTAAGGTGATGCCTTAAAAATGTATCGTCACCTCTTTCCAGTGACAATGGTTTCCTATGAATGTTGACATAATTCCTTTGCCAATCTCGCTCTGCTTTCAATTTATCTTAAATATTATAAATCCGATTGGTTGTTTCTTGAATCAATTCAAATCTTATGGGTTGATTGACGCCCATTTTCAATTTAACAAATTGGTGATGATTACTTCACCCATAGAAAGCTTCGAGCTCTCGATGCATCCTTCCCCGCCTTCCAATAATGGAAGTAGGATGACTATTTCGATCTGAGATAATTGAAAATGGTACTCCACGACGAGATACCATTTCACCATCATGAATTTGGGCGAGAATTCATTGTGGTAATCGTCATAGATTGGGATGAAATGCGAGGATTGGTTAATCGATCCGCGATTACCCAATTTACATCATGCCTTTGATATATCTTGGGAATTTGCGTCCCGAAATCCATTGTAATTTATTCCCACTATCATTGGCGAATTTTCTGTCGTTGTGGCGTTCCCTAGGGTTTTCAGTGTGCAGCCTTATCTCTTACATAACTTAAATATTTGCCAACATACGTAACCATATCTTTCTCCAAACTCGGCCATTAATAAAATCCTTTCAGATATTCGTACCATCAATAGTCTATTCCGATCCCGGATGTATGGAATATTTCGATCTTTGCGCTTCGTCCATGATTAATTCACGAAAGTCATGGAGGGTCGGGATCCAAATCCGATTTTTTTTTGAAATAAGGAATTTCGTCCACGCGCTGTTCAAAATTCTTCTCATTGCCGTAAAGTTCCTCCTTTTCCAATTGTTCCTCTTTCAACGCCTCACGTTGAGCGACTCGAATCAGGTCCGAAAAGTTCGACTGGACTATCATCCCTAGCGCTCGCACTTGCAATGGCTTAACCCGATCTTTCCTACTCAAAGCATCGGCTACGATGTTAGCCTTGCCGGGGTGATAACGGATGTCACAGTCATAATCGCTTAACAACTCGACCCATCTTTGTTGAGTATGAGATTGCGGTCTTTTATCATTTATAAAATTTATACATTTGCGTCGTACAAAGGATTATGAGTTGGGTAATGCTAAAAATTCTTTAATAAATCGCTGATAGTCTCCGGCTAGTCCTAAAATTGGCGCATTTCCTTGGGCGCCTTGGGTGACTGCCAATTTTAATGGTTTCTATCTTATTTGGATCTATGTGAAATCCTTGTTGCTTTACAACATGACCAAGGGATTATGCTTTCTGTATTCAAAATCACATTTCGAAAACTTCGCGTACAACTCCTCTTGCTTTAACACTTCCATAATTTTCCTTAAACGTCGTTCGTGCTCTTCTTTACGTTGCAAATATATCAAAATATCATCAATGAATGCTATGACAAATTTGTCAAAGTAAGGTTTATAGACTCGATTCATGAGGTCCATGAACACTGCCGGCGCATTTGTTAGCCCGAAAGGCATAGATAAGAATTCATTATGGCCGTAACGAGTCCGAAATGCTGTTGTTGCAACGTCCTCCTCTTGGATTTTTCATTTGGTGATAACTATATCTAAGATCAATTTTCTAAGAATAAATCGCCCCTTGCAGTTGGTTAAACAGATCATTCACTTCGAAGAAGTGAATACCTATTCTTGATCGTCACTTTAATCAATTCTCCATAATCAATACATACCCTAACATTTCCGTCCTTCATTTCCAAATAACACTGGTGCACCCCATGGTGACTAACTAGGTCGTATAAAACCTTATCCAATAATTCTTGCATTTCGGACGGTGCAAGTCGGTAGGGTGCTTTAGCAACAGGGCCAGCTTGAGGTATTAATTCGATTCTGAATTCGACCTGTCGGGTTGGCGGTAATCCAGGAAGTTCTTCTGGGAAAACTTGTGGAACTTCGCGTATCACCGGAATATCTTCTATATGTTTCCTTTTAAATACTTTTCTCTGTATCTCGTCGCTTCATCGTCCGAAAGAGAGTTTCTAATCATCTTCTTCTCATATTTGATTTCAGCTTCAAGTTGAATTAGCCAATCCATGTTAACTATTACGTCAAAACTTCTTAACTTTACTGGTCGTAGGTCAATAAGGAAAGGTTAATCGTTCAGAATAATAGGACAATTCTGAAAAATTTAGTTAACCATTAGGGATTTACCGTTAGCGATTCTACAGTATAGGGTTCTATAGTTTCACTAATCGGTATCTTTCCAAAGGGTAGGAGGTTAACAAGAACTAACTTCTATCGACGACCGTAAAAATATCACTGAAGCCTATTGATTTAAAACTACAACATACTTGATACCACCTTTGGATCATGATGTGCTTTATTCGAATTTCTCACAAAAGTACGGCTCCTTGCTTGATCAGAGGTTGATGCTTGTCATGATGTTCGTCTTCCAACGACATCTTGGTTCAACTTTGGGCAATTTCTCTTGAAACGTTCTGTACTGCCACATTCATCGCAAGTACATCTGTTTGGCATAATTTGATTTCTTTGGGTGGATTGTTATTGAAGTTGTTGGGTTCTGAGTGGTTGTACACAATAGGTTGGGGTTGCCGGTTCACATGGCTTCAATTGGTTCTACAATTGGGGCATTACGTCCATCTTTACCACACCTGTGGCCTACTATCACTCGACATTCTTCTTCCTGCCGATAACCATATTTTCCACATTTCGGGAAGGACCCTTTATGCGGTTCATGTTTTCACACCAGAACTAGTCTTAGTATAATTCTGGGTTGTAGGGCATACCTACTTATTCACAAGTCTATTTTGCACTATACCTTTATCATTTCTCTTCTTTAACACTCGACGTCTCACCTAACGTCCTTCCATTCCGCTTCCCATAAAGTCAAATATATCAATGCTGGCTTGTGACACAACCCTTCCAAAGGTTGTATATTTTACAGGGTTGACTATACTCCTTATCGATGGAGTTAGTCCCCAATATAGCGCTCACTTCGCTTAGTTTCAGGAGTAATTAGCCATGTTACCAGACATGACAATTCCTTCAAACGATTAGCATGTTCTAAGTGATCAGCACACAACATTTCTATCTTTCATAGCTCAGTTTCCAATCTCTGAGTTTAATTACTCGAATAAAAGTGCTCTAGCACAAGAATTTTAAATCCTGACCATATCATCTGAGCAATAATTTTCTAACTATAATTTTGTACCATCGTGTTCCATCACGATACAACATAATCTACCAACATATCTGTAGCATATTTCACTACACAATGTTCTAGACTCTTACCAATATCCTTAACCATTTCGATCTTTTCTATCCACTCGCTAATCTATTCCTCCCTTTACCATCAGTAAACTATTAATAATCCCCTTAACACAACCGATAAACATATCCTTCATACCGGATCTAATTCATTACGACTACTATTCATGTTTAGTTTATAACTAATACTTGTAGTCATAATAGTATTCGGTGGGACATTAACACTCTTAGTAATAACACTAAGAATTGAAATATTCATAATCATGTGATTGCTCGATCTATAAGTCTGCGATCACATTTGCATCAACACTAGCAGTGATCTGTGATACGACATTCGGTATCATCATCTGCTATCTTTGAGCAATCAACTGAATCATATCAATCTCCATCATTGGAGTTACTCTTTTTATGTCATTCTGCCGTACTCATCCCGTACGCAGTAATCAATACTAATCTCACCGTATAACTCGTTACCAGTTCAATCATAACAGCAGGTACACATACACACCAAATATTATCATACATATTACACATACCAGTATCTAGTATATATGTCCCACAAGTATAATAACATATGGACTTAACCTGACGTCGGTTAACGTTTAAATATGTTTCATAACCCTTGTCACCAACTGACATATAGATCTTTCTCAACAAAGATTAATGTTTATTATGCTTGATTTCAATATCCTTTTGCATGTCAGCATAACCGTTACATGCTCACCGTGAGCACCAAACGATTACGTACCACGGAGTTATAATATCTGTGTCTATTTGTATATCCGGCATACACGGTATACCACCTACGAACGAATAACCAACTATGCTATAATGATTCCAACACCTCTTTGTGTATGGGTAATCATTCTATTCGAGTATACATGGGTATAGGCATCTAACGGATGTAAGGTTAACATAGGGAGTTGCAAGGTTCAAGGTAATCGCGCAATCCATGTTGCCTTCAAATATTATCAATTACTATTATGGGAAACTCTATCACTTGTTCAGTCAATGTCCTCAGGCGTTCTAGGTTTGCTAAAATCTGTAATTCTCGATCTGGAGGTGGTATGGCTCATATGTTTGAGAGTGAGAAATACCCATATATATTTCTATACATTATTTTTATCTGCTCATTTATTATCAAATTTTTTTTTTAAACGGAATAAGAATGGGTTCACGTACAGTTCCGTCCGTACGTGAGGGTCGTCGGTTCGGGTGAACATAGGGGTTATTAGAATATACGGTACCGGTGTTGGTAGGGTAAGGGATTCATCAATTTTGGTTGGGAGTGACGGTTACTAGATATTTCTGGTTAATGTCAAACGGGAGATCTAACTTGGTACTATCATAACTATGGCCCGATAAGTCAGACTTATCATCAACCGATGCTCTAGAAATTTTCAGCATCCTCAGTACTTTTATTATTTCATCCCCCGGTTCCCTATCCGGGTCTTATTTCTCAGTACATGTACCCACAAGATATGTACATATATATATATACACATTAGCACGTATAAATAATATTATATACTTTACACATATGTTGCCGTTTTTACCTATTAATGTACCCCGTGACTTCCCCTGAACTCCCTCGTGCGGGCAAGTCTGTTATTATGTTCCGGACCATAATAACTCACTTGTCCATCCAAGTTCATCCAGATCCCGTCACTATATATTATTAGTTGATATTCAGATCCTATAATACTTGAGCTACTGGTTATATTTTAGGTATCTTTTAAAGACATCCTAAATCTTTATAACCAATGGCTCTGATACCAACTTCTGTAACACCCCGTAACCGCAGCGGAAACGTAAACGGGATGCGACAGACACCTCTGATATCAACCACATTGTTTATAAAGAAAACTGAATACATTAATATACTTCAAATTACATTATCTCATATTTCATTACCGTCTAGGTGATACACACATCATACAATACGATACATAATTCTATTTATTATAATGTATCCTAACATCCCGCACGCAAATCTTACACACATCAAGCACTTAGCACGTAAGCAATCACTTCATCTTAATTGTACCTGAAATGCATGTGAGAAAACGGGTCAACTATGAATAGTTGGTGAGTTTCACAATTCGGGTAAACCATGATAAATCATTATCAAAATAAAATATTATCGATGTAATTATGCTGAGCCCACAAGTGAAACCTCTGACTATCACACACAACCCCCGTGGCATATCCCCCGCCCACGGACCCGTGGCATATCCCCCGCCCACGGACCTGCCCAAACCGCTATGTCTAACATTACATAGCAAAATAAATAACAACAAAATAGACATGTGCAACTGGCTGAGAAACATCAGCAAATCCATGCCGGACCATTTGGGTTTGTCAGACCAATAGTACTATCCACACTCTACCGGCTTTCAGTTAATCACTCGTGTTCCGGGGCCTTAGAATGTTAGCAACTCAGACAATTACCATCTTAGTACATTTCCTTACGATTCCCGTACAATAAAATATATATATATAAATCCACGCAAATCCATGCGTTCAGTATGTACTTAAACATTTCAGTAGTAACATGCTTCCGCCCCGGGAAAATATTTTAAAACAATTCAGAAAAAGGGGCTCGTGAAACTCACCTTAGCACATGCAAGCAGGTACAACAGTCATTATTAGTTAACACGTCCAATCTGTAATATGATCCCTACGATCGTTATTATACAATTATAGTTTATATAATCTTTAACCGTATCAACCGGTACATCTGGGGACACTGTTAACCCAGTAGTGTACCCATTCCGGGGGCAATGTTAACCCAGAAACACTTCTAGGGACATCTGGGGACATTGTTAACCCAGTACTGTACCCATTCCGGGGGCAATGTTAACCCAGAAACACTTCTAGGGACATCTGGGGACACTGTTAACCCAGTACTGTACCCATTCCGGGGGCAATGTTAACCCAGAAACACTTCTAGGGACATCTGGGGACACTGTTAACCCAGTACTGTACCCATTCCGGGGGCAATGTTTACCCATAAACACTTCTACGGACTCAGATTGTGATATCGTTTAGAGTTCTACAGTCAAAATTACTTTTAATTTGTTTTCCTCGTTTTGCGTGCCTAGCACGGTTATCCGTTTTTGCGTTTCAAAAATGAGTTTGGTCACACACGACCCGAAAATAGTTGATGACTGATAATTTAATTAATGTTGTGAAATTAGAGCTCGGTTTAGACGCCCCGATTGGCCGCGGGACCCGTTTCCGTCTTTAGTGCACCGGAAACTGTTAAATCGTTTAAAATTACCCAAATCATCCGAATTATTTTCGGATGATTCTTTTTTACTTGTTTAACTCAATTATATGAAAATAGTTCATTTTTAGGGTTTTTATACACCAGTCTGCTCGCTTAGGCGAACTTTACCGGTTTACGCGTTTTAAGCCTTAAAAGTTTGTTTTTGCACAAATAATTATCCGTTTAATCTCGAATCTTGAGATTTTGCACAAATAACATTTTGACAGTGGGGAAATTTATAAAAATATTTCCAGAATTAATTTTTATATTTAAAATTTATTTATCTATTTTTAAACACCATTTAAACACTAAATATGTCGTAAATACCAAACGAACTTAGAAAAATCCCAAATTTTTCCTGGATGTCCCCTGCCATACACATAGTCCCCTGTAATTTTTCCTGAACCAAAATCTCTTTTTACATGCCATTTTCACTAAAACCGAGCTAGAAAACCCTAGAAATCGTTTAACCGGAAAGCCTACTTAGACTTCTCCAACTAACCTAAAATTTTGTGTGTGATTTTTACATGTTATAATAAGCTTATCTGCAACTTTCCAGAATTTTTCATGATATTTAATTATTTTTCACCATTTTTGGCCAAAACCGAGCATTAAATTCACCAAATATTCATCCTTTATCCAAAAATTACCAAAAATTCACAGAACTCATATTTTCATGTGTAGATCATTCGTGTAAAATTTCATGACCTAACTCTAAACCTACCATAATCTGTCCAAAACTCCAAAACCGAACATAAACCGAATATACCTTTCGATCTCCGCCACTACAAGCTACAAACTCGTTTTTCCGCCTTATCTACCACTAAATACAGAACCTACAACCAACATACCACAATACCAAGCAAGTTACACTCACGATCAAGCCTCTTACACTATAGTTTCGGTTATGATTCAAAAACAAAGATTTAACCGTAAAAATTCGTTTTTGATTCGTTTAACTCCTTTCTTGGACCAAGATCACTTGTATAACCCGTATACATCACTTGATCATGCAAGAATCGGTTTTCATCTTTGAAACCTCATTTTCTTGCAAATAAACTCAAGAAACGAAGATGGAAACGTGATTAACTCGATTCTTTACCTTGTTTTCTTGCTACAAAATCTCGGTTTTGGATCATGATCTTGAGAGGATTGATGATCTTGCAATGACTTGATGAAAAAAAAGAAATGAAAGGCAAGGGGGGTTACCCCAAGGCCGATCGGTCTGGATAGGGGGGTGGGGTGGGACCCACTTCTCTATTCTTAGCCACATGTTTGGATTTCGGAAATCCGGATAATGTTTTGGATAATCTGGTTCAGTTCGTTTTTCAGTTAAATGTTTAATCTAACTTAAAACGAGACTAAAATGGTCGTTTTTCGGCTTAAAAATGAAATTTATATAAAACCGATTTAAAAACTTTAAAAAAACTTAAACCATGGCATTTATTATCTTAGAACATCATATTATTAATAATCGCGCATCTTTTTCGGCTTGATCGATCGTCTCTTGCTCGGTTTGGTATTAAAGGTTTCGTTTAATGTACCGACGTACCATTAAATCGAAAATTCTTTTTCTGAGCTTTAATTCACTTATCCCGAAGCTTTAATACTTCGTAAACATCACTAAATATCATATATCTCGTCTATAATGAACCCTCGATTCATTCGGGTTTCAATAACTATCGATCGATTAATCGCATAATCAATACGATGAATTATATATTCACGTACAATCAATACAGTGAATCATGTGTTCTCGTATATTTACTATGGTAATTCATGTACCCGACATTAAATATGACGTAACTATTGTCTACCGATTAGGGTATACCGGGTTTCGTCGGAATCGTTACAGTAAATAATGCAGTCGTTGATACACACATGTACCTTTTCGTATCCTGAGCCTATTGCCTTCATTATCCTTTTGCCCTCATACATATTATTTACCATTTCGTTATCTGCAGGTAGCATCTGTTTCAACAATTTTAGAAGTTCATCAACGAACTTATGAGATACCCCATGCTTGCTCTTCAAGTTGAGTAGTTGTACTAATGCAGACAGCTTGGTGAAGTCAGGACATCCTTTATACAAGGGCTTCTCAGCGTCATTAAGTAGTTCTAGAAACTGTTGATACTTCTTATTGCCTTTGAAATTGTCTTTTGTAGCATTTACCATTTCTACAATTTCAAAGGCATCTGTCGGAATGTTGGTGTCAGCAAGCCCAGTATTATTATCATAATTAGTTAGAATGCAGGTTGAGGCAAACCCAGTATTATTAACATAATTAGTTGGAATGTTGGTGTCGGCTTCTCCATGTTTTATCCAAGTAGTATAATTCTTATCAATTCCAAACTTGTACAAGTGATGTTCTACATCGTCTACACTAAGAGATACATGGTTCACACACCGAACACATGGACATGAAATAGAAATCGGTGGTGATGTCTCCTTGCAATTACGAACTGCAAAATCTAGAAATGCCTTAACACCATCTTTATATGTTTTACTGCACCTGTCGCCTACTGACATCCAAGACTTATCAATCTTCCAAGAATTTTTTTTATTAACTGTGTCATCAACGATATATATACTAATTAACGTCAATAAATGTAACTGACATTTTATTATGTAGGACAAAAAAGCAAAAATATTTGGTACTCACCTGAGATTAATGAAGCTGTTTGGTAGGAATTAATTGATGAGAGTTCAATAAATACACTAGCAGATCATTTATTAGGGTTTGGTGAGATTGTGAGATTTTATTTGGTCAATACTAATTGATTTGGGAGTCTTCCAGAAGATAAGTCGATTAATTGGCGGGTAAACATGAAAATTTTATATATCGACATTTCGTAATATAAATATTAGAAGAGGTTCTATTATGTTCTCAGGGTGTAGCTCAAACGGTTGAGGCGCTTGTGATTAAACATAGAATGCTAATATCGCGGGTTCGAAACTCAGTAGGGAACATATTTTTATTAAATTTTTATAATAACCTCTTTTATTAATTTTTTATAATAACCTCTTTTATTAATTTTTTTAATAACCTCTTTTTAATGAAATAAATACACTGTGATTTTCAAAACACTCAAACTAAACTACTCATTAAAAGGCTTTTAAATCTATTCAGAAATATAAAAATACATCATAATAGCTGGTCTAAAGTCATAACAAAGTTTCTTAGCTTTTAATTACAAAACTAATTAGACCATGTAAAGAAATCACATTTTTTGCCCTAAAAACAACAAGAAGAAAATAAAATACAATATCTTCACTTTTTTTTCTGATTCAATCAGTGAAGCTACACTCCTTGCAAGTTGATTCTCTAATTACTTATTTGCCCTTATCAAGATAGGAATTGTGTATGTACATCTTGTGCACACATCAGAGCTTGTGGACGAAACACAATCAGACCATGTAAAGAAATCACATTTTTTGCCCTAAGTTAAAAAATATAGAGTTTAGGGTCAACAATTGTAGATGAATTCCAACTTTATTTGCAATTTCAGTAACCTGAGATGCACAATTGTAGAACCTCCGACCTGGATTTTTGGTGGTCCTTGATGTTCTTAGAATGGCTTCTTGACCACAAAAACAATAAACCTGAGATCGATTGTTACTGGATGTTGTGGTCCACGATTAGATTTTTTCCATGGATGTTGTGGTTTTTTAAGTGTTTTATTTTAGTGTTTATGGGGGTGAAAAAAGAGTTTTTATTGAAAACAAAACTAGATATATATATATATATAGGAGGGTTAAGAAAGGAGGTGTTCTATACAAGCGTGTTACTAACGTATTAGGATATTTATATATGTCTTTGTACATTAGCGTGTTACAAGCGTAATAGATTCGTTTGAACAAATATATAACATATTTTAACCTAATCAATTACAAAGTGTTTTTCGTTTTATTTTTAGATTTAACAAAGTGCTGTTTATGATTTAATAAGCGTATCACAAGCGTTTTTAATAAAGACAGAGATAGCTATTAGATGATCCATAAAACATGTTAAGAAAGCATTTTAAGATAATCCATATATTTACCATTCATCAAAAGATGCCATACAAAAAGTACCATTAATTATAATGCATTACAAAAAAACCAAAAAGAGAGAAGCTAACATCACCATCACTCCGCCCTGTCCACAATCTCCTTCCCCAGCTCCTTTAAACTCATGTTGGTTGACACCGCAGTTATGGTGTCAACTAGAGTCCCACACACTGAGTCGTAGCATGCAGACTATTGTTTCAGATAATCAACAGCCTTTGCCTTAAACTCAGTGTCTGGTTCAAACAACATGAGTTGACATGAGTCGAGGGTCTTTGATTTTTCAAATGCGAGTCTAGCCCTAATCTCTTCGATTGTCTTCAACAAAGTGTCGTCTTTCTCTTTCTCAAGATTCAACCTTGCTTTCACCATGTTCTTCACGGTTTTGTCAGAAGAATACATTTTTATTATCTTTTTAAAAATGTTAGTGTGATTGAATAACAAATTAGACAGGTGAGTATATATAGAGTATTTATTTAATTTTTAGCAGTTGAGCCAGTAATTTAATGGAGTTAAGTTTGATTTTTAGTGTAACTATCATTACCTTTGTAGGCTATTATTACCTAAATATTTTTCCAAGATATTTGACAGCTTAGTATAATTGTGATCAATTTCCCAAATTAATTCTGACAGGTGATATAAACACATGAGACAAGTTTGTGCGTTTCCCAAGCGTGGGTCACCCTTTTGTTTTTTTATTACAGGGTTACTATTTGTCCGTGAGCGTTTCCCAAGCGTGGGACACACTTTTGTTTTTCCTATGTGCCTTTTGGTTATATATACCTACACCACATTTGTAAAACTCATATACCTACATGATTTTTAATTATTTGTTTTAGTTAATAATGGATTGCTCGCCATCATCTACAGCCTATAAGGATGTAGTCAGGAGGCAAATTGAGGATCAAATCGAGGCAAATAAAGCTTGTCGGGAAACTCTTACTGAAGAATTTGTAAAGACTAGCAACAACTTGGATGCCAGGTATGCCATTGCAAAAGTTCTTACTCGAATGTCCGCTAGTACTATCCAAGATCTTGTTGTTTTGTTTATGGTTGATGTAGGACAGAGAGAGCTTGACCAGTTAAAACTTTTAGGCAAAACAATTCTTGAACTGAATTGCAATCGAAGTCACAAAACTGCTTTAGTATTAAAGGGATTAAACCACCACACTTATACAAGACACTTTAGCCACCTATTTATACTAAAACATTACAACATAAAATCTGCATAATCTTAAAACAACTTGACACACAAGTTGTTTACACAAAACATCATTTTACTTAATAACCGTATTAACAATAATTAAATACCCTCTTTAGCCCACTCAACCACTGTATTAACAACTTTATCAATATCTGCGCATGAGACATTGTTTTCTTGACCTGTATCACCTGCAACATTTTTTACGACAGCATAAGCGTTTTATGAGCGTTTTAATTATAATTATAATTAATTTAGCCCATGGGCAGCCACTGGACCACCAACACCAACATCTGAATCAATTGCATCATATAGATGTAAAAAGTTTAAAATAATAGCATAAGCGTTTTATGAGCGTTTTAATTATAATTATAATTAATTTAGCCCAAATACCTTTTAGAGCAGCCACTTGACCACCAACACCAACATCTGAATCTTGTGTTTTAAGGACCACATTATTAGTAAAACTGTTTTCCCATTCACAACATCTAGCAAAGATATTGTGATTTGATGGATGTCTATCCTTTCCTTGACGAACCAACCCGTTGATCTCTAAGCAAATTTTATCAAATGTCTTCAAGTTTTTATCTATTGCCTTATTCCAAGACTGTAAAAAGAAAATATAGTTATTGTTAATTCAAAAACATTTTCAATTTATCCCAACCAGTTGTAATAGAGTTAAATAATAGTCAACAAGCACGATAGACATTTGCAAACTTAAAGGTAAATAAATGCTTACATAATCATCCAAATCTTGTTCAGCTGTTTGATCGGCATTATCTGT
>NW_027496971.1:0-57915 GCF_021521415.1 Bidens hawaiensis | reverse complement strand
CCTGCACAAGCAAAAGTGTTAGAAAAATTTATTTGAAACAAATCTAGACAAGAATTATGGGGGTACTCACGGGGTTTCTTGAGCTTGAACGCTACGGACGAGCGGGGGCGAACCCGATGGAGCCGGCCTCTTGACACCGGTAACCGTCGTCGTCGCTGCCTCCCCGGATGGTAACACCTGCAGCCTCCGGAGCGGTTGTCTCCTCACCACCGGGCTTCCCCGCCACCTCTGCATTATCTGACTCCGAGTCAGATAGGACTACCGGGTCGGCCGTAGAGGCCACCTTCTCCTTGCCCTTCCCGACGGCAGCCTTTTTCTTCCGCACCAGTGGAGGACCTTCTGCGGATTCCTCAGAAGAAGAAATGTCATGAACTCCAGCAGCAGGCACAGCATTGAGAGGTTCAGGGTAGAAGATAGGCTTACCTGGCCGTCGGTGGCTCAGGATCTCTTGGCCTGGCGGGTAAACCTCCACGAACCGACCCGCGGTCTGCTCTAAGATGGGCAAACTCGTTCTCGTCCAGAGCACGAGTACCCATCCGCGCGGGACCATCTTCCTCCCGCGGGTTCAGAGCGACTGAAGATCGTTCCCCTCTGAAATCAACAAGAAAGTTAGTAAAAATCGAAGTCAGCAAAATGAAACAAGACGTACCATAAGGGACAGAGTTCGAACCATATTCAAGGACGATCGGAACCTTATCCGCATTCGCCGCCTTCCACACCCGGCTCATCCCCAACATCACCATCGCCGACTCCGGAAAACGGAAAACCGGGGACTGGACCCGGGAAATCTTCGAGAACCATTCCGCCTCCTCGTAGTTGAGGGCGGGGAAGGTTCGGAAGCGCCTGGCCATTCTTGAACTTCATGGCGATGGGGATGGCGCGAGCGGATATGAAGAAGAACTCTCTTCTCCATGAGCGAAGACTCCGCTCGGTGGTACAAATCTTTAAACCCTTGATACGGGTTGTAAGAGTGTACCACCCTTGGATGCACCTCCATGTATAGAAGGTCATCAGGCGATCAACGAGGGGCTCAAGGCCCAGTATCCGGCACACCCACTCAAAGTGCCGGACCTTGGCAATGGCCATGGGGTGCACCTCTGTCAGGTGCACACCGTGCCTCTCTAGGACACGGTACACAAACTTTGTCAACGGAAACCTAAGGTTCCCGTAGACAAAGAATGCAGCATAAACCCCGATCTTGCCACTAGGGGCATCGTACACAGTATGGTGGGGTTCAGGAAACTCAGGCTCGAGAGACTCGAGCATGAACTTCCTGATGATATACTGGTACAGATCGACAGGAAGAGAGCACTGGCATTCGCCAGCAGTCTTCTGGTCATCAGCATCATAAGAAGACATGGTGGAAGAAAGACGAAAAGAGATTTCAGGGTAATGCTTTACTGAACAGAAAAATTCGCCGGAAATTACTTGAGAAGAAGAGATGAAAGTGGAAAGTGTGAATTGCAAATAACCCTCTCCCCCTTTATATAGTAATCGCAATTAATGCGGTGAATTTAATGCGGAGGAGAGAGAAATCAAATGTGCAATGAAACTATGACACGTGGCAAAAAGCAAGCTGGCAACAGCTGTTGAAAGGACGTGTGCCAGTAATTTCGCGGCCACGCGCCCGAAAAATCGCTCCCACGCGCCTGAAAAAGCGACTGGAATGACCATGTTCTGTCACGTCACCATAACTTCCTGCACGTCCTGACACAGTCAGAAGAAACCGTCGCACGACGTTTCAGAGGTTTATCTTTTCACCAACTCTTCGAATTTCAAAATTCAAAATTCGAAAGTATTAAAAAGTAAGCGGGAAAATACCCCTTACCCCTTGGCAAGCAAGTAACCGTAAGACGGATGCGGGTACAGTGTAAAGGCAAAACCCTTCACATACCTAGCACCCGCAGGGAATTGAAGCCAAATAAACCTTGGCAAACAAATAACCGTAAGACGGCTGCGGGATACAGTGTTAAGGCAAAACCCTTCACATACCTAACACCCGCAGGGAATTGAAGCCAAGAAAACCTTGGTGAACAAGTAACCGTAAGACGGTATGCGGGTACAGTGTTAAGGCAAAACCCTTCACATACCTAGCACCCGCAGGGAATTGAAGCCAAGTACCTCGGCAACCAAGTAACTATAAGACGGGTGCGGGTACAGTGTAAAGGCAAAACCCTTCACATACCTAGCACCCGCAGGGAATTGACGCCAGGAATACCTTGGAAGTAAAGTAACCGTAAGACGAGCACAGGTACAGTGTTAAGGCAAAAACCTTCACATACCTAGCGCTCCGCTGGGAATTGAAACCAAGAAGGATCTTCTGGGCAATGCTTGCGGAAACGGAAATAACATCCCCGCATAGCGGGAACGTCGAGAACTACGTTGTTTGAAGCTCCAAGATGGAATTGGTGGTCTTAACATAATTGATCACTATGTTCAAAACTACCAAAACCTCATGGAAAATACATACAACTGGGACTCAATGCTCCTGACTTGCGAGGAGGTTACAGACCTACCCGCATCATACCCAAAGACCAAGCAGGAAACTCGGGCATTTCTGCAAGTGACAAGGACTTCCGCGGAAAGAATCCCCATGGAAAACCTTACAAAACCTTTTCAAAACCCTTTGCTCAAGTCCAAAAGTTCACCTCACTTTATTAAACACTCATGAGAAGAACATTGGACTGGGGGGACTTGAAGAGGTAGGTCCCAGCAGAGCCCAGTTGGACCCGCAAGACTCACCTTAAACAGGGACGTCTGCGCAGAGACCAACTGGATCCGCAGACCAACCATGCTCAGAGACGTAACGTCCTTACGCGCAGTACGCAAGCTGGTCCCGCAGAAATGCCTCCCAATGGTGAAGGACTCCACCTGTCCCCGCAGCCTCGGATACAAGCCATTAGGGAAGGCCACCCGCGCAGCATGGCTACACGCACAAGGCACTTAGCTCTCCATTCAGTGTCACCTGAAGGAATGAGCCAAGCCGGGAGCAATCCCGCACAGAGGCGGGAGGGGGAATACTCCCGCCCAAATAAGCCAGTCCGTATACTGAAGGATCTTTTACTGTACCTGACGAGGTATGGGCGAAAGATCTGATCAGAGATACGACAGCTCACTGATACAGTATGGCGAGCAGCATGCTCCTGTACTGTATCACTATTAGCCGCTGCCTACTCACCAACTACTGCCATACCACGTGCGTAGCCGTCAGTTGGTGGAACAGGAATAGTATACAGCAGGCCTGGTCACTATCAGCCGCTACCTACCCACCAACTACCAGCAGGGCACGTGCGTAGGCTACTGTTGATGAACAGGAACACTGTAGCAGCCGGCCATACCTCCTTGGAAACCTACCTTCGGCTATAAATACCCCAAATGGTATGACCATCTCATCTTATCATATCTTATTACATTATCATCATATTATACCTGATATCTGCTCTAGCAATCTCTTAATATACTTTTATATTTAAAGAGCAATCTAGTCTGATTCTCACGCCGGAGGGTGGTCACAAGGAGGAACCCCCCCCTTCTCAGTGACGAGCTCACGGTGTCTGTTTTGCAGGTTATCAGAAGAACCATCTTCCAAGGTCCTAACCCTCGTGGGAAACATCTCTCCAACCCCCAGGTTACCAGTAATCTGTCCGGGGTCGGTTAGTGTTTCTTCAACCTCGTACTAGTCATTTACTGCTCTTCGAAGGATTCTACGTTATGTTAAAGGTACAATCTCTAAAGGTCTCTACATGCATCGCAGTCAAATCTCAACTTTGGTGTCATACACTGATGTTGTTTGGGTCGGGTGTCCGGACACCCGAAGATCCACTTCGGGCTATTGTGTTTATCTTGGTGACAACTTAATCTACTGGTCCTCGAAAAGACAATCCACAATTTCTCGGTCAAGTGCAGAAGCAGAATATTGTGGGGTTGCAAATGTTGTGGCAGAAATATGTTGGATTCGAAACCTACTTCTTGAATTAGGACGCCATCCTTCTCGGGCGTCATTAATATATTGTGACAATGTTAGTGCCATTTACCTTTCAGGCAATCCTGTTCAGCACCAACGTACCAAGCATATTGAAATTGACATTCAATTTCGTTCGAGAAAAGGTTCAACGAGGACATATTCGAGTTTTACACGTGCCTTCGCATTACCAGTTTGCTGGCATCTTCACCAAAGGGTTACCGCGTGCTTTGTTTGAAGACTTTAGAGCCAGTCTAAGCATTCGTGATCCTCCCGCTTAGACTGCGGGGGTATATTAGAGAATATTTTTTGTATTAATAATATATATTGTATATTGGCATGATTATCTCCAAAAAATCATTGCCTAAATTGTAGTTTGACTTTGCTTGTATATAACTTACGGATGAATGAATGAGAAGGCAACAAAATTATTTTGGCCAAAACATACTAAAGATTCCAATCTCTATCAAAATAGTTTTAAGCTTTTAAACTTCATCTAACCCCTATTAATTGTTAATTTAATATATTGTTTTTTTGTTGTTTTTTAACCCGTTAAAAGCATAATCCAAGACCATTTTTTAACAATAACATAAGTGGGGAGTGGTTTAATTCATCTTTAAAATGTCATGTCATTTTAACTTATGTTGGGGCTAAAGTATACCCCATGTCCTAAGGGTATGAATTAATCTGTATTTATTGTGCATTAAATAACAGTGAATTAATTTTTTTATTGTGGTTGTGTATGAGAGATGAACCATAGCTAGTAAGTAGAAGCGTGGTTATTGCGACGTCTAGATGTTGCGCGCCGCCTAGATATTGCGCCTAGGCATGAGAAACGCTTACCTTTGATAACTATGAAAGTAATGAAACCAACAAGCCTGAGATTAGCTCGATTGTTGGTTGTTGCTTGTGGCTCGTTTAAATTAAAGCCCAAATATTAATATATAAATAGAAGTTATAACATAAATTATAACCCGTGTTTAATATATATACACAAATATACTATGGATCAGAGGTGCGGACTTACTTGAATGGAAGGGGTAGCACCCGCTACCCCCTCAACTTTCCCCGTGAAATGGAATTTTTTTCTTTTTGTTGCGTTTTATGAATTACGTTATCCCTGAAATTATATTATGTTATCCCTCAACAAATTTTGAAACCTTTTGAAACCCCACAACAATAGTTTTCAAAGTTTTTAAAACTTGCTTGGAATCCATGGTGGTTGAAAGAGAGAGAAAGAGGAGTTGGGGAAGACAAGTGATTGTGGGTTAAAATAAACTATAAAAAGTAAATTAGATGTAAATTTTTTATTAACCGCTTTTAGTTTAAAAATGTCACAAATTATACCCTTTAGTTAGATTTGAATTTTCAAATCACCTTATAATTTAACATTTTATATTTCTTATTCATCAAACCTAGTTAAATTGAATAGATAAATAATATGTTTGTTTTTACTTTTTGACTTATAATGTTTTTTTTTAATTTGTTATATTTTATTTACAATTGTCTTTTATTTTTCAATTTAATTAAGTAATGAAAGTTTGAAACTACCATCAATAATACGTGTTTGATCTAGTAGAAAGATAGTAACATAATTATTGTATTATTAAGTTAATAAGTTTGAATAATTTTATAATAACGTTAAGTAAACAAGCTTGGGTTTTTCATGTATGTTCATAATAACTTCGCATGTTTCATTCGTGTCCGACACCACTTCGAGTCCATAGACATATGAAGATGCAACTGAAAACCAAATATACTAATGGTTATCAAACAAAAAAACATACAATAAATAGGCTATAGATATTGTTGTCCTAAATTAGTTAAACGCTGTGTCTTCTAATGTACAACATTATTTTATAATGAAAGTACCAACTGAATTATAAAATACCTGTAATAACAATAAAGAACAAACGAGAGCACGTAGACATGGTCACCAATGAAATTAAAGAGAAAATAGAGAGATGCATGTATTTAAATATAAAATTGACGTATTCTTTTATAGACATAAAAATGATCATGCGTAACACAAGAATGACCCTTCCTCTTTACTTTATTTCAATATGAACCCCTTAAGATTAAAACAACAAAAGGTTTAGATAACCGATATAGGATTTAAATTACCATGAGTTTATTTTTATTCTATATGATCAAAATATAATAGACACTAGCTCACAAATTTTAAATCGGAACTAGGCACTAGAAACTATTTTTGCATATTAAATCGAACATTTATTTTTTGATTTTTAATATCTAGCAAATAGAAATCAATATTTTACTCGGGTTCCATGTTAATATTTATATCAAATTTGTTGATAAGTTGTCCATTCTCATTAATGTCGATATATTACTATGTTGAGTCACGAGTCGAGTCAGGGTGGTTTTGAGCTGGAGCAGGAGCTCGAAATTAAACGAGGCAGCTTAGCTAGGCTTGAGCTCGATTTTAAAGTTAAACAAACCTAAGATCGAGCCAAGGAGTCGATCCATGATCAATTTTGGCTTGGTTATACAAATGAGCCAACTCAGCTCAGGTTGTTTCAAATCAAGTTTTTTTAGTTGATTTAATTCGAGCTTTTATCGAGCGAGCCACGAGCCCGAGCTCGTTCACCTCTAATGTGACACGTTCCCTCCCAGTTTGATCAACAGGATCAGTCGGCTAGAGAGCGGGGCTATTCTTATTACGAGGAGGCAAAGTAGGCTTCGAGCCGTGAGCTTTTTGAACAACCTAGTTTGTTCATTCAATAATTTATCATTTGTATATTTAACGACATACATGTTTGCCTTTGCTTCGATGAGATGCGCTTTAACACGCACAAATCCACGATACTTATATCGAAACGTATATACAAATAAACGCCTCACAAAAGTATATTCATGTATTTAATAACATATAGTTGAAAAGTTATAAGTGAAAAACCAAAACAAAAAAGAAAGTTTTAAGTTAGATACTTGTTATAATGCGTTTGAAAAAAAAATAGAAAAATGTAATGTTCAACTAATATGTCTATTTTGTAGTATAACTAGTATTTACAACCCCGCATTGCGGCGGAGATATAAAACTTTGTATTTACATATCCACTCCACTCGAAAGCACGAAGTTATCACCACCACCGCCTTCGTTCGCAATCCCCTCTCCCGCAGTCAGTAACTAACGTTAACCATTAAGAAAAAAATAACAAAACGTAGATATAAAAACGTTGAACCACACACGCTCATTGCATCGTGTTAACACACAAAAATTAGACTGGAACATAAAATATAGAAAAAAAAATAACTAAGTCAACTTAACATCTACGCGTTGCGATGAGGCTGTTAAACGGGAAAATAGACATAACATTCAACCACACGCATGTGTTGCAACGTGTTAACTCGTTAAATTCAAACGTAAACGTTAAACAAAAAAATATAAAGGATG
Organism: Bidens hawaiensis; assembly: GCF_021521415.1. NCBI lineage: Eukaryota > Viridiplantae > Streptophyta > Magnoliopsida > Asterales > Asteraceae > Bidens > Bidens hawaiensis. Next base: position 50,539 of record NW_027496971.1, on the reverse strand, counting down.
AAAAGTATAGGACACCAAAGTTGAAAATGGAAAAATATATTTTGTGACATATTTGTAAACTATGAAAAAGTGTATGGACCAAAAGTAAAAAAATGAAAATTATATAAACATGAATATTACATAGTACAAACTTGAATGCACAAAGTATAAAGACTAATGCATATTTCTCCCACTATTATTTTTGAGAATTCTGCAATTTGTCTCCCTGGTTAATATACACATTCGATGGGTTTCCCCCTGAAAAAGATTTTACGAAGTTTGGGCCCCTGTGTTTCTCCGGCGGGTTCCTCTGACTCCTACCGTCAGTTGACCCGTTAAAAAAAGGAAATTACTTTATTACCCCTGATTCGTTTATAACCAGTCGATCTACCCTCTTTCCCTTTATGTTACCATCTCCGGCGATTCTCTAAAGCTGTAATTGAACGGCATTATCCGGCGACCCGATTGACGAATGTCTCAATCCAAGTCAAGTCAGTTCTCCTCGGGTTCACCTTCCAAGCCTTGCCGTGCAGATGAGCTTTGTGTGAGATGTTCATGTGGTGTCGCGACATGTTACCGGATATCCAGGACCGATGCAAACCCGGGGCGTCGATTCTTGTGCTGTGTAAGTTTTAATTAGAGACGAATTAGGGTTCTAGTCTGTTAATCTATGATGATTTGGTCTGCCGTGTTGCTTAGGTCAATTTTAGGGTTGTTTGTTAATATGTTAATCGATGATGATGATGGTTTGGTAATCTGTGAATTGTGAATCGAATTAGGGTTGTTTGTTTGTTGATATATTTAGTCCGTTACAGAAGGGGAGTTGTGGATGGCTAAAATGGGCTGATGATCCCACATTCCCTAGTTGTGAAAAGGTAATGCAAGCAATGGTGAAGATGATGAACAAGAAAGATGATTTTGCAAGAATGAAAACCAAAGAAGTAACAAGCTTGAAGATGTTGCTAGCAATTAGTTGGTTTTTGTTCTTTGTTTATGTTTGGGTTTATTGAATAGTTGTTAACATTGTATTTTTAGTATTTATTGTAGTTTATGTTAAATGTTTACAGTTTCTTGTTTCATATATTTACTTTAAATTTGTGTTCCACATTATCAGTCATGTTGCAGCCATGATGAAACTGAGAATGTTGAGTTAGGGAAGGATGATGAGAATGTTGAGTTAGGGAAGGATGATCATAATGTTGAGTTAGGGAAGGATGATCAGAATGTTCAGTTTGACCAAGACAAAAGTCAAATGGAAGACAAGGAATATCAATTGGGTGAAGATGAGTTGATGGCTTATTTAGCGCAAGAAGATTACTTATTTAGAACAAGTGAAGAACATGAGATGGATCCTGGTGATGATTATGACCCTGAGGCTGTGAAAGCAGCTTTCAAGTACACCAGTGAGCCGGAAGAAGATTACTATCATGATCCATATGAAGACGATCCAGTGTGGGACTCTGACTGGTCAAACGATGATTGTCATTGGAAGTAACATTGTAGTTGGCTTCTAGTATTGTTTGCATTTGAATTGTACTTTAATTTGACTATTGTAATGTTTGCATTATTTGCCTACATGCTACTAGTTTTAAAAGCATTAACCAAAATACTGTCAAAATAGCATACAAACCATCATGTACTAAATCAAACATAGCATACAAACTATCATGTCCCAAATCAAACATAGCATACAAAAACTATCATGTCCCAAATCAAACACACATGCTACTAGTCTTAAGATTGTTTCAAACACAAACCATGACATGGTACCAGAAAGTTCAAAACAAAAGTCTTAAATAGTCTCAAACACACACCATCAATCTAACTCAAACACAACTTTATGGTTGACATCATTATTGTTGAATTGGTGCCCTGCAAGTTCTGATGTTGTGTCCATAACCTCCACATCTTCCACAACTTTTTTCATGCCCCAACCTGGTAAGTCTTCCTCCTGCAGAAAACAATTCCTGAACCTCTTCAATCTTCCTCTTCTTGCTAGCTACCACTTTCTTCTTCTCACCTAGTGCCTTCTTCTTGTTCTTCTTCGGTCTGCCAATCTGGGTATGATGTTTTGGAGGAATTATTATTGTTGGGCATTTTGATGGTGTCCACATATCAGGGCCTGGTATGGGTCTGATTTGGTGATTATACACCTTCTTCCAAGAGTCTAACCAGTAAGCTTCATCAACCCACTTCTCCAATGGACCGACATACATGTTTTCTATCATGTTATATAGGGCTGCCACAGCATGTTTGCATGGCATACCTGTCAAGTCCCATCTCCTGCACGTGCAAGTTCTATCCCCCACATTCACCACACATTGGCTTCTCAGACTTTTAACCTATGAACATATTTGCATATTGACAAAATATTGATTGTAATATCATAGTCATGCAAATTTTCATACCTGGTAAGTCACATCATCAACCATCATAACCGTCAATTTGCTTGCTTCTGTTTGGATTTCATCCCATGCTTTTGTTGCTTGCGGTGTTAATGGCCCCCTTGCAGTGGCTTGCATCTTCTTGACAGTCACAATCCTCATGGTCATATAATCTCTAATATACTCCAAGCATGTAATGATCGGCTTGTCTCTTGCTCCAACAAGTTGCTTGTTGAAAGATTCACAAAGGTTGTTCAGCAGCATATCATTTGCCCTTCCTGAAAAATGTGATCTTGACCATCTTGCTGCCGGGATCTCACTAAGCCAGAGAAACATATCAAGATTTGTTTTCTTAATCTACTCCATTTCCATGTTGAAATAGGGGACAGAAGTGGCCGATGCTGGCCTATAAAACAAGCCTTTATACAAATCTCCCCTCCAGGTTTGCCTCAAGTTCTCTTGGATGTGTCTACAACAAAACCGATGCTCTGCCCTAGGGAAAACACTCTCAACTGCTTGAATAAGTCCCTACAACAGTCAAATCAACATAATTAGTGTACATGAGTTAGCCTATTACAAATATATCCTACGTGTACATACCTTTTTTCGGTCACTTATGAAAGTAAAATTGGCATCATGAGGCAAGTCAAGATCATCTCCAAGGAGATCTAAGAACCATTTCCATGAGTCTGTGCATTCGGCTTCCACTATTGCAAAGGCAACAGGATACAAGCAATTGTTACCGTCCGTCCCGACAGCAGTCAAAATCTGTCCGGGGTATTTCCCTTTCATAAAACAACCATCCAACCCAAGAAGTTCTCTACCAAGCAATTTAAATCCTTTAACCAAAGCAGCATAACACACATATATCCTTCTAAATTGCCTTGTTTTAAGGTTAGGGTTAGCACATGGTTCAACATCTAATTTAATGGTACTACCTGGGTTTGCTTTAAGAAGCTCATCAATATAGGATCTGAGGTGGGTGTATTGTTTGGTGTAGTCACCATCCTTCCTTTGCAAGGCTATTGTCTTTGCTCTTCTCATCTTGGATTCAGAAAGTTGTACTTGATGCATATGCTGGAATTTGGCCTTCAATTCTTTGGCAGATAAGTTGGGGTGGTTTGTAGCTCAACCTCAATCTCTTTGGCAATAGTAGACATTGTGTATAAACCAATTGTTCTGCTTCTTAGACAGTCGTGTTTTCTGGGAATGGCCTTCACACACCAATTATTCTCAACAATTTGTCTTGAGATGTGCAGCGTCCAAGGGCAAGTGGGTTTCATTTCCCTTTTGTTTACCTTCAACTTTTCCTGACTTGACACATTTGACCCCTCACCAGCAACCAAATTAGGATTGGTCCCCAAACAAATCACCCTAAACCTTAAAGGATCATTCTTCTTGATATACAAATCTCTTCTAGCATGAATAGCAAACTCTTAACCATTTCATTCAATGTTTCCTTTAATGGTATTAACTGACCAACATAAAATGGACACTCATCATCATTATTCCTTTCCTTACCCTTGAACTTTCTTAGCATACTATTCAAGACACTCAGGCGCTCATCATCAGAGCTCTCATAGGTATCCATGCAAGGATTTAAACCATCATCATCACTAATATGATCAGCTGCTGCTTCTACCACATCAAAATCTACAATAACTTTATACAACCTCATGTCAACTTCTACATCCTCCAAGGGTGTTTGAAAGGCAGCCGTATACTCAGGATCATTTTCATCTGATCGATCACTATCATAACTGTCATCATCTTCCTCACTAGAACTATTTTCAGCACTCTCTTCATCAACACTTTCACCACCCACTTCATCAACACTTTCACCACCCACTTTATGGACACTTTGACCACTCACTTCATGAACACTATCAAAACCAAAACCAGGTAAAAATCCAGAATTATAGACCACAATTTCAGTACCTATACCACTAGTCCTGCCATGTTCTACAAAAATCTCAACAATGTGAGTACCTACACCATCACTACCTCTAATCATATCACAAACATCTTGAAAATGATAATCTTCAACCAACGGCTTTAAACCCAAGTCCAAACTAATACGCGGATGTTTGTAATGAAAACAACAAGCTGTACCACAACCATATTGTAACTTACAAAGTATTCCAAGCAAAAAACTTTTACAAAATTCAGAAACTTGAACTTCATCAACGTAAGTGATCTTCCCCCCTTCGTTTCTTCGCTGCACCTCGGTAGCGAAAGACCCTCCATGGAAAAGTTTTATGGTGAACGCATTTGAGAAATTTTCACCTATAACAACAGTACATTCAACCCGTTAACAACACACAAGTAAATAAAACGAAAATTTTGAACACACAGTAACACCTTACCATATAGGTCGTACGGGTCACAATACTCATTGTCCGGCCTAATAGAATACGTGGTCGACATTGGGATGTGTGAAGTTGACGTTTGATTTTAACGGTGATCGAAAAAATTAGGGGTTCAATGTTCGAACGGTTGGTTTGTATTTGGGTGTTTGGGGAAAAAAAACCCTAAATCGGGGGTTTTATTGAATTAGGGGTGTGTAAATAAGAAAAAGTCTATATTACCCTTTGACATTAACGGTCAACGATGGATCAACTGACGGTAGGAGTCAGAGGAACCCGTCGGAGAAACACAGGGGCCCAAACTTCGCAAAATCTTTTTCTGGGGGAAACCCATCGAATGTGTATATTAACCAGGGAGGCAAATTGCAGAATTCTCGTTATTTTTATATAAATTAAAGGTCATAGTGTAACCTAAAAATATCATGCTAAATATCTTGTGTATTCTGCTTAACCAACTTGTATCCACGTTAGCCGTCCATGTCAAATACTTTAATGCAATATAATATACGTATAGAAGATTTATTATAAAGATTTATTGGCAATTCCATACTGCGAAAAACAATCGCACTTGAAAATCGGTTTAATATAAATCAAACATATGTTTACAAGCAACAAAAAATAGCTTATATACTCAACAAATTTACTTTTTTTTAACTTTAGAAGCAAACCGACTACACATACAATTTCCATTTTGAGTGAACAAAACAAGAAAAACGTATAACTAAGGAAAAAAGCTAAGTAATAATAATAATAATAAAGAAAGAAAATTGATCACAAGCAAAGTTTGTACCGATCAACAAATAATAATAATAATAATAATAATAATAATAATAGTTATGGAAAGGTTGGCTCGCCGGAGTAGTGTTTTCAAACGGAAACCAGTGCTTAGTTTTCGGAAAAAAAGGATGTAGTGACGGTAGTTGTGAAGGATGGTGGCATGTCATAGTGGTCAACTGGTGGTAGCAATGATGATTGGTTGTGGCCTAACTTGGTTGGATTTAGAACGAAATGTGGGTTTTAAATTAGGGGAAATCTAAGGGTTCTGAAAAACATTTTTATACCCTCACGTAGTCATGTGCGGGTCATGTGACTAGATTTAACGCTATTAACTAACGGGGTTAGAGTCAAATGGCATAGCGTAACTATGTTTTTAAACATAAAGGATGGTTTCTAACCAAAAGATCCAACTTCGTTAGTAAAGAGGACACAACACGCAACATTTAGTAACATTAAGTACAAAACTCGTTAAAAAGTTTTTTTTGACAAAGAACAAACACTATAATCTGGTATAAAGAAGGAAAATTTTTGTATTTTTGTTTTGTTTTCTTATTTCTAACACAGCCCAACCCATATGAGTTATTTAATCAGCCCATGGTATATGTCGTATTAACTATTAACTGTTGCAGCCCAATAAACAAATTATTGAGTCTAGGCCTCGTTATTGCAAGTTGCAACTACTGATTGGTCTTGAATAGTGTCAAAACAATGCTCTTTTACTTTCCTAAGATTAATTTTATAACTAACTAATTAACTTGCAAATAGGATACAATTTTGTTAAAAAGTTTTTTCATTGAAGAGGCATATTAACAACGTTATTTTTGAAATGAAAATCCTTATAAATAATACACATTATGTCAAAAGCCTAATCAAAGTAAAAGAAAGCTATAAAAAGTGGGTGCCACTTAAAAAAGATGAAAAAGTGAAGTGATATTTAGGATCGACGTGTTAGATTGTGATTTGTGAGCTAACAAGTTTTCATATTTTAAAAGGGTATGTTATGGTAGTCGTCAATTAAGATAAGTTGGTGCTGGTCATTAACGAATGTGGCCGGCCATCACCATAAATCATATAGTTCGTGAAGTAATTTGCTATTTGTTGGAAATTTACGTTTAAATTAATCTATCCAAGTTTAATATTAGAGCAGCCACGCACGACATTCATATCTTTAGTGTAAATTTGCTAAGCTTCGTCTTTTTAGGGTAAATTATAGCTATAACTGTATGTACAAGATCGAGTGTGTATTAAATATTTAATTTACTTGTTAAATAAATGGGTAAAATCGGCTTACAAGTTATAACATGTTTAAGTTGGTTCCTTCCTTGTCACTGGCCAAAGTACTAGTCCATGTTTCTCCAAACGATCGACTAATGACATTATTGTCAACATCTTAATATAAGTGGCTTAATTAATAATTAAGTTAGTGACCCAACTCTCCAAAAGGTAATTAGATTATAATGTCATAAATGTTTTACTTTAGTTAGACATTATGATATTCTCAAAATTATGTCTATCTATTTATAGGTCCATTTCCTTTATGCCCAGTCGGCTAGGTTGTACGTTGATGATGACTGTATAGGGGCTACTACTAGGGTTCAGCAGGGAGACCCCTTTGGGCCCCTCCTCTTTTCCTTAGCATTACACCCTCTTGTTCTCCGGGTACAAAATGACTGTAACCTCCCATTTCATGCTTGGTACTTTGATGATGGGACTATTATTGGTGGTGCCAACGAAGTCGCTAAAGCCCTAGACATTATCAGCTCGGAAGGGCCATCATTGGGGCTTCAACTTAATATTAAGAAAACTGAGGTTTTTTGGCCAACGTGTAATGGAGTGAAAGTTAAAGATGGGCTTTTCTCTAGTGGGATTGGTAGACCAGAGAGAGGGGTAAAGCTCCTTGGAGGGGCTGTTAGTCGAGATCCCTACTTTATTAAGGAGTTGGCAAGGCGGAGAGCATCTCGTGCGATTGATCTTATGAAACTCTTACCTTGTCTTAGGGATCCCCAGATCGAACTCCTCCTGCTTAGGTCTTGCATGGGGGTTGCTAAGTTGCTTTTGGGTTACGAACATGCCACCCCCATATGATGGATGATGCGGTATCCTGTTTTGATAAGGGGCTTCGAGAAGCCATCGAAGACATAGTTGTATGTGGAGGCCCGTTCTTTGGTGATCTTCAGTGGCGACTTGCATCTTTACCTATGCGCTTGGGGGGTTTAGGCCTTCTTTCGGCTCATGATGTTGGCGTTTACCCTTTTGTAGCGTCGAGGGCTCAGTCTTGGAAGCTACAGAATCACATCTTAAGGAATAGCGGAGTTGTCGACCTGGACTCAGACTACGTGCAGGCCCTGGAACGCCTAAATGGCGCTCTCCCAGACTTTGACATTGGCGGTTTCTCTAATAAGGACACCGCCCCACCAAAGCCTCAAAAAACTTTGGCGAATGCCCTTTTTGGCAAAATCACTTAGAGCCTGGGATAAGTTTTTGGATTGTCCTCCCGACAGAAGGCGGTTATTGAATGCTTACAAGGTCCTCATGCCCAATATTTTCTGACCGTTATCCCGATTGATGGCTTGGGCCAAAGCATGTCTGCGGTCGAGTGTAGGGCCATTCTTAAGTACCGTTTGATGGTCCCAATGTACCCAGAAGACGAAACATGTCCGATCTGCCGTAAGGCTTGCCTGGATAAATTCGGAGAGCATGCGGTTTATTGCAAGGAGATGCCTGGGTTCAAATACCTACATGATTGGGTGCGAGACGTTCTTTGGGACATCTTAAGGCGAGCTGGGATATCAGCTAAAAAGGAAGCTCCTGTAAACTTCCTTACAGTCCCCACGGAAGGGAGATCCACTCTACGACCGGCAGATTTGCTCGTCTTTGGTTGGGCCAAGGGAAAACACGCTTGTGTTGATCTCATAGGGGTATCTCCTTTAGCTGGTTTGAGGGATAATGGGTTTGTAGCTGGGCAAGCAATGAAAAAGGCTGAAACGAAGAAGGTGGAGAAACATGCTAAAGCCTGCGAAGAGAACCAATATGTTTTTGTCCCTCTGGCTTTTGATACCTTTGGCTCCTTGGCACCGGAAGCTATCCGTTTCCTAACCAGGGTCCAACGGGTTGTGCATAGCAATGTGTCGACTCCAAAGGGGCAGGGGTATGTCTTTAGCAGGTTAGGGTTTGCAATTCAGAAAGGGATGGCGGCGCAGCTTGTTGCCCGTCTACCTGCTATGTTGATGTAATATCTATGTTTCTATATAATGGGAAAAACATTACAAAACAAAATCAAATAATCTGTAGTCAACGTGGACCATGTTAAGACAACATAGTATGGTCAGAATGGAGTAACATGGCTATTCTATTAAGAGAGTACAGTGACCTAAAAACCTAAGAAAACCATTGTTTCAAAAAGCATGTTTGTGTGAACCTTACTGGGGTGCCCCCTCTTGTCGGGCTTAAGGACACTGGGTTTGTTATTATGCAAGCTGTGCTAAAGGCAGAAACATGAAAAATTGTTAAGCACAAGAAGCCGTGTGTTGAGAATCAACATGCCTTTATTCATTTTGTTTTTGATACATTTGGGTCCCTTGCCCCGGATGCTACTACGTTTTTAAAAAGAGTTTAGCGGGTCATGTACAGTAACTCAATGACGTCGAAGAACGATAACTTTGTTTTCAGTATGATCGGCTTTGCCATTCAAAAGGGGCGACAGCGCAACTTGTTGTCCGCTTACCTGTCTCTCTATTGTAATTGGATTTTTTTTAGTTAAATATAAACAAAATTTGACATTTAAAAAAAAGTTTCAAAAAAATAAACGAATAGAATAAAATAAAAATAGAATAGATGCCCAACTCTTATCTTCAGGTTTACTTTTATAAAACGACACATCGATCACAAAGAATTTAGCTTAGCATTGGTTAAGATCTTACAATCTTGGGCCCATCCATGTTTATAGGATCATATCATCAAGAAGGTTTGGCATATGTCTTGTCATTCACTTTTTTCTATTAACTAGTTTTTATCCCCCGTATTATGGGGGTTGTTTTATATATAATCTGAGTTTTTTTGAAAAGTATTTGTCTTGTTATTCACAACTTTAAGCATATATTCACTTAAAAGGTAGTAATTAGGTCAGCTCAAAAATTGTTGTTTTACTTCAGTTTGACACTGATATTCTCAAAATTATATTCTCAAAATTCTATGTAATTACAAAACATAATCAAATAAAAGATTAGAGTAGAATATATAGACACCACGCTCTATCTTCGGGTCTACTTTTTTTAAAACACACCCAACGCAAAGAGTTTAGCAGGATTGATCGACGCTTATAAATTATACCTTGTTTGCATGTGGATACCAATAGTTGATTCCTTGTCACCTAGTCCATGTTTCTCAAAGCCCCTAATAAAACCAATTCTTAAAAATCATAGACCGATTATATATATATATATAGAAAGATAGATAGATAGATAGCTAGATAGATAGATAAAGGATCCAATAAAAAAATCCCTTATCGTACAATAGGTACGCGAGTGTCTGGAACGTCGACCTATAAAAACACACGGTGGCAAGATTGTAATTTTATTCAAATCATATTCCGTCTCAAATTAAGTCATTCGCTCATCAACCACGATCATACATCGACTCCTAAATTACAGACCAAGATCAGAAACATAATCAAATTTCATTCACACCCATCGTCTGCTGTTTCACGGGGTTTCACACAGGTCAGTTGTCAAATTGAGCAATTGAAATTGAAATTGTTGAACTAATTGATCAATTAAACTTTGAAATTGGTCAAATTAATCATCAATTTGAAGTTTCAATTAATCAATTTTAAGTTTTGCATAAACCCAGTTGCAAATGTTCCATATTTTGTTCATATGATCTAATCAACGATCAAATTAACAGTCGATTGACGATTGTTTGATGATTATGAGATTATATGAAGTGATTTCAGTGTTCAATTTCATGTTTACAGGTGTTTAATTTTTTTTTGTTAGTTTTAGAATTTTTGAAGAACCAGAACTTCTAAACTTTATCAGAACTTTTAAACTCTTTTGAACACCCAGAACTTCTTAGAACTTTTAAACTTTTTTGAACACCCAGAACTTATTAGAACTTCTAAACTTTATCAGAACTTCAAAACTTTTTTAAACACCCTGAACTTCTAAGAACGTATTAGAACATTTAAAGATGTTCGTTTTTTTTAACACCCAGAACTTCTTTGAATGTATTAGAACATTTAAAGATGTTCTTTTTTGGTCAGAACGTTTATAGGTCTTCAGTTTTGTTTCAGAACGTTTAAACATAATATTTTGAACCCTAATCAGAGCTCGATTGAGTGCGTTATTTCTGCAATTCCATAATCGATTGATGTTTTTGGTAGAACTTCTAAACTTTTTTTGTTAGAACTTCTAAAGTTTTGATACATGACTTCTAAACTTAAACGTTTAAAGGTGTTCGTTTTTGTCAGAACATTTAAACTTGTGGTTTTGGTCAGATTATATTAGTTGAACGTTTAAACTTTTTGTTCATTTTGGTCAGAACTTTTAAATTTGTAGATTTGGTCAGAACGTATTAGTTGAACCTTTAAACTTTTTGGTCATTTTTAGTGTTCATTTTGGTTAGAACGTTTAAACTTTTTGTTCATTTTGGTGTTCATATTTGTCTAAACTTTTTACTTTAGAAGTTCTAGACAAAAAATTTAGAAGTTCTGTACAAAAAGTTTAGAAGTTCTGTACAAAAAGTCCAGAACGTTTAAAGTTTGTGCAGAACGTTTAAACATGAACCCTAATTATAGCTCAATTAATTGTATTATTTTGCAATTCATAATCGATTGATGATTCTAAAGCCTCTTACACATCAATTCAATTGATTAAATCAACAATTTTTGATCAATTTGAAGATTATTAAGCTATAGCGATAATGGGTTTATCGATTTTGATTATGCTTTAGTTTTGTTGATGATTTGATTATGGTTGAAGGCTTGCAGAAAATGACGATCTGTTGTGTGATAAGTAATTTTGATTTAATTACAATTATGCCACTGCGTAGTTTTAATTGCAATTAGGATCGGGTGGTGTTGGGTCTCGCGTACCTAATGTACGATAACCTATTATTGTACATTAACTCTCCCCTATATATATATATATATATATATATATATATATATATATAGGTAAAGGATGGAATACGAAAATCCTTTATCATACAATAGGTGCGCAACATTCTGAAACGTCCATCTTCAATAACCATCCTAACCTAAAATCACAAATACGCGAGCCGGCCTCCGTCCACCTTCGCCATCGCCGTTCAATGATTCGGTCCACCATCCACCTTCGCGACCATCATCTTCTTCCGACACAACCATCGATCGTTGCTCACATGTCAGTTGATAAAATTACCCAATTGAAATTGAAATTGTTGAACTAATTGATCAATTAAACTTTGAAATTGGTCCAATTAATTATCAATTTGAAGTTTCAATTAATCAATTTTGAGTTTTTGCAGAAAAACCAGTTGCAGACGTTCCATATTTTGTTCATATGGTCGAATCAATGATCAAATTAACAGTCGATTGATGATTGTTTGATGATTATGAGATTATATGAAGTGATTTCAGTGTTCAATTTCATGTTTACATATGTTTGATTTTTTTTTTGTTAGTTTTAGAAGTTCTGAACAGCCAGAACTTCTTAAAACTTCTAAACTTTTTATCAGAACTTCTAAACTTTTTTGAACACCCAGAACTATTTAAAACTTCTAAACTTTTTTGAAGAACCTGAACTTCTTAGAACGTATTAGAATGTTTAAAGATGTTCATTTTTTTGAACACCCAGTGCTTCGTTGAATGTATTAGAACGTCTAAAGATGTTCTTTTTTGGTAAGAACGTTTAAAGGTATTCAGTTTTGTTTCAGAACGTTTAAACATAATATTTTGAACCCTAATCAGAGCTCGATTGAGTGCGTTATTTCTGCAATTCCATAATTGATTGATGAATCTAAATGCTTCTACACATCAATACGATTGATTAAATCTTCATTTTGGTGTTTATTTTGGTCAGAACTTTTAAACTTTGAGCAGAACGTTTGAACATGAACCCTAATCAGAGCTCAATTAAGTGTGTTAATCTGTATTTTCATAATCGATTGATGATTCTAAAGCCTCTTACACATCAATTCGATTGATTAAATCATCAATTTTTGGTCAGTTTGAAGATTTTTAATGTTCGGTGACGTTCTTTTCAATTTTGGGTTTTGACTTTTAAGATTTCATAGTGTAAGTTGTGATTTGAGTTTAAAAATTGGATGAGATAGATTAAGGAGTTCTGAATTTGGATCGGAATCGATTTTAAATCGATGAATTTGATCGCGAACTACTGTTTGGGTTATTTACCAAACTGTCACCGCGTGAAATTGAAATCGATGACCAGCAGTGTCGCGAACGTAATGTACGATAAGTCATTATTGTACAATAACTCACCCCTATATATATATATATAGCCCGGATTGATAAAATATATCAATATCATATATCAAATTAAAGACATACAACTATTGAAACTGAACAACATATATCAATAAGAAAATAAAAGTTTGGAATTCAATGGCCAATTGCCGACATGGATTATTTTAGGCCAGCAAGTTATAGGTTAAATCATCAAAAGCCCAATTTGCCAAAGGAAATTAAACTCAACACTCCTGATTAAGTAACTGAAATGTATGCATCAGTAATAGTATGTAATTTAGTTATTTAGAGCTCACGGTTTAATCACATTGACCTCCTTGAACATATACTGCAGTATAGAGAGCCAGGTGTTTGATTATGGATCAAAGAAGCTCAATTATATTACGATCTCATCACCGTTGGCGTATGTCACTACCTAATAATGGTTTTATTTTATTGTTCTGAAGGACGAAATGCTCAAGAAACACACAAACATGCACCTTGCTGCTATAAACACAATGCATCTTTTTTTTAATCAAACGTTGCAACATGTGTATATTGTTTACCATATCATATAGGTTTTTTCAATTAAATGCAACAAATCACATGACAATTTGATACTGATATTAACTTCCGTTTCAATGTTGTCATTTTACAACTTTTTTTCCTCTCATAGGACGCAACTTCCTCAGGCAGTTGGTATGGCTTATTCGCTAAAAATGGATAAAAAGGATTCATGTGTGGTTGCATTTTTCGGAGATGGTACTACGAGTGAGGTAATGAGAATATCATACTCTGTAATCTAAAAATTGAAGTGGTGATAGTTTTTTCTACTGTTGGTATTATCTATTCATATAGGGCGATTTTCATGTTGCTCTGGATTTTGCTACGGTTATGGATGCTCCGGTTTTCATATGTCGTAACAATGGATGGGCTATCAGTACTCAGGTCACCGAGCAATTTCAAAGTAATTTTTCACTCATTATTATCAACTCGAATTCAAATAATGTTCATTATTTGCCAAAAGAAAAGATCCTTTATATATACATATCCCGTATCACTATTTAAACACTCTTGGACTGTTCTATAGCACTTGTTCATTTTCCCTTCCATCGCAAAAAAAAAGTGCCATCACAAGTGGCTTTATTTAAAGGGAAAATTAATAAAGTAGCTAGATATGTATGACCAGCGGTTTATCAAAATACAAAAAGAAATAGATGCTAACTAAAATAGGTAGAGCCAATGAAATGCTGACACAAAACCCTCTTGTACCCCACTATGCACCAAATGAGTACACAAGGAATATCAAGCAAAATTGAGTTGGCAACATTTCATTAGGAAATGTGTCGCAATTGGGCTACATTGGTTCATCTAAACGTTCATAAACGGACTACAAAAGGTGCCTTGCCTGTCATAACGCCAGATGTGCCTTTATCATGAATTTTAAAAGTTGAATTGAAAGGAGGCTAAGTACTATATTCTCCTCTTACCTTTATCATGAATTTTGAGTACATCACATATCTATGATGTCCAAAATGTATCTAGACAAGATGAGGACGAGATTCGTTATGTCCATGATTAGTGACCATACGTGATCGTGTACGCACATATAATATTATTGAATAAAGTGGTTGTGGAACATGGGTATAAGAAGAACAAATATATATTCATGAGTCCTGACAAAATTTAAGAATTATGTTAATTTGATCATTAAGTCATTAACGTTTTATTATTACTATTATTACTAGTCATAATAAAAATAAAGTGAACTGCATGTAAACAATTACTATTTGAAAAAATAAATATTTAATTGAGTTTTAGAATAGATTGACACAAGGTAGGAGTCAAAGGATACTAAAAACTGTGAATCCGAACTCGAGAATCTGAATATGCAAAACAAACAACGCCATTAGCCTCGTTACAGGAAGGGGCACCGTCTGAGATGAGAATCGGTATGATAAGTGTTAAATAATGAGAGAGTGTGGAGAGCGTTATTGAAATGTATGGAGTCTCCCATTTTATAATTTATAGTCAAATGTATGGAGTGTCTATTGGCCACGTGTTATTGAAATGCCCGCTTTGTGCCTAGCGTAGTGGAGAATGTGGAGGCCGTTTTGCGTGGGTCCCACCATGTAGTACGATTGTCCCTTTTATACAATTGTCACAGTGGTTCGCGTGCATGCATTCTCTACAGGTGATGCTACCCTTTTAGTGCTTACCCCCTTGCATAGTTCTGGTACTGTCGGTTGTCCCTTAAGTGCACTTCTTAGCGTTTTCTGTTTCAATGACCTAGCCATTCCAGTCTTGACCCGAATCCGACCTAGAATCGGAACCATATTTCTTCACTATTATTGCTGTTATTTTTAATTAGGTTACATAATATAATAAGATATGAAATTAATTATGTGTAATCAACTCTTCAATCCACATTGTAGATTCATGAAACATAAGAACGCAATACAAATATGATGATTTGAATAAAAAACACATACGAATATGTGATAACACATATACGTAAATGAAGAAACACTAATCGACCCCGGGCAGATTACGGATAATCTGGGGGTTAAATAGATGTTTCCCACGAGGGGTTAGATCTGGCGAAGATGGTTCTTCTGATAACCTGCAAAACAGACACCGTGAGCTCGTCACTGAGAAGGGGGGGGGTACCTCCTTGTGACCACCCTCCGGCGTGAGAATCAGACTAGATTGCTCTTGAATATAAGTGTATATTAAGAGAATGACTAGAGCAGATATCAGGTAATATATCAAGATATGAGATATGAGATAAGATCATACCATTCCAAGGTGTTGGAATATTTATAGCCGAAGGTAGGTTTCCAAGCAGGTACAGCCGGCTGAATAGTGTTCCTGTTCTACCAACTGTGGGCTACGCACATGCCATGCTGGTGGTTGGTGGGTAGGCAGCGGCTGATAGTGACCAGGCCGGCTGTGTACTATTCCTGTTCCACCAACTGCAGGCTATGCACGTCCTCCGACAGGTTGGTGAGTAGGCAGCGGCTAATAGTGACATATAGTAGAAGAGCGTGCTGCTCGTCATACTGTTGTCAGTGAGCTGTCGTATCCTTGGTCAGATCTTTTGTCCATACCTCGTCAGGTACAGTACAAAAGATCCTCCAGTATCGTACGGACTGGCTCATTTGGGCGGGAGTTTTCCCGGCTTTGTGCGGGAGTGTTCCCGGCTTGCTCACTCCTTCTTCAGGTGACATTACTGAATTATTTAAGAGTTAAGTGCCTTGTGCGTGTAGCCTTGCTGCGCGGGTAGCCTTCCATGATGGCTTGTATCCGCAGCTGTGGGAACAGGCGGGGTACTTCACCATTGGGTGGCTTTTCCTGCAGGAACAGCTTGCGTACTGCGCGTAAGGACGTCACGTCTCTGAGCATGGTGGGTCCTGCGGATCCAGTTGGTCTCTGCGCAGACGTCCCTTTAAGTTAAGTCTTGCGGGTTCAACCGCGCAGACGTCCTTTAAGGAGTCTTGCGGGTTCAACTGCGCAGACATCCCTTTTCAAGGTGAGTCTTGCGGGTCCAACTGGGCTCTGCTGGGACCTACCTCTTCAAGTCCCCCCAGTCCAATATTCTTCTCATGAATTGTTAATAAGTGAGGTGAACTTTTGGACTTAAGTAAGGGGTTTTGAAAAGGGTTTAGTTTTAAGGTTTTCCATGGGGATTCTTCCCGCGGAAGTCCTAATGTCACGTGCAGAATTTCCCACTGTTCTGCTTGATCTTTGGGTATGATGCGGGTAGGTCTGTAACCTCCTCGCAAGTCAGGAGCGTTGAGTACCTCTTGTGTAGATTCTCCATGAGGTTTTGGTAGTTTTGAACATAGTGATCAATTATGTTAAACAACCAATTCCATCTTGGAGCTTCAAACAATCTAGTTCTCGACGTTCCCGCTATGCGGGGATGTCATTCCCGTTTCCGCAAGCATGGCCCAGAAGATCCTTCTTGGTTTCAATTCCCTGCGGAGTGCTAGGTATGTGAAGGGTTTTGCCTTGACACTGTACCCGCACTCGTCTTATAGTTACTTTACTTCCAAGGTATTCCTGGCTTCAATTCCCTGCGGGTGCTAAGTATGTGAAGGGTTTTGCCTTGACACTGTACCCGCACCCGTCTTATAGTTACTTGGTTGCCGAGGTATTCTTGGCTTCAATTCCCTGCAGGTGCTAAGTATGTGAAGGGTTTTGCCTTAACACTGTACTCGCACCTGTCTTATAGTTACTTGGTTGCCAAGGTAAGGGGTATAATCCCGCTTACTTTTGAATCTTTTTGAATTTTTTTTGAAATTCGAAGAGTTGGTGAAAGGATAAGAACAGTCTGACCTGTTGAAGGGACGTCAGCATGGTCTGACGGTTTCTTTTGACAGCTCCACGACGTGCAAGAAGTTATGGCGACGTGACAGTACATGGTCATTCCAGATGTTTTTCGGGCGCGTGGGCGCGAGTTTTCGGGCGCGTGGCCACGAAATTTATGGCACGCGTCCTTTCAACAGCTGTTGCCAGCTTGATCTTTGCCACGTGTCATAGTTTCATTGCACCTGCGATTTCTCTCTCTTCCGCATTAAATTCATCGCATTAATTGCGATAGTATATAAAGGGGGAGAGGGTGCATCTTAATCCACACCTTCACTCTTCTAAGCGATTTCCGGCGAATACTCAAACTTTCTGACGAGCATTCTCCTGAAATCACTTCTTTACATCCAAAACATGTCTTCTCATGATCTTGAGGCTGCTGCCGAGGAGTCCGACGTATATGTCGAGAATCCGTCGTCCACTTCTGATAAGGACGATAAGAGTACTGCTGGCGAGTGCCAGTGTGCTCTTACCGTCGAACTGTACCAGTACATCGTTAGGAAGTTCATGCTCGAGCCTTTCGAGCCTGAGTTTCCTAAGCCTCATCAGACGGTGTATGATGCCCCCAAGGGCAAGATTGGGGTATATGCTGCATTCTTCGTCTATGGGAATCTCAGGTTCCCATTGACGAAGTTTGTTTACCGTGTTCTGGAGAGACACGGTGTACACCTGACGGAGGTACACCCGATGGCGATCGCCAAGATCCGCCACTTTGAGTGGGTGTGCCTCATTATGGGTGTGGAGCCCCACGTTGATCGGTTGATGACCTTCTACTCCTGGAGGTGCATCCAGGGGTGGTACACCTTGGTCAATCGGATCAAGGGTTTGAAGATCTGCGCTACCGAGCGCAGTCTTCGGTCGTGGAAGCGGGAGTTTTTCTATATCTCCGCTCGCGTCGTCCCCCTTGCGATGACGTTTAAGAATGTGAGAGCACTCCCCGCCCTTCACGCCCCCAACTACCAGGAGGCGGAATGGTTCGCCAAGATCTCCCAGATCCAGACTCCGGTGTACCGCTTTTCGGAGTCTGGGATGGTGATGCTCGGTATGAGCCGAGTGTGGAAGGATGCTGGGGCTGAGGCGCCACAGGTTCCCATTGTCCTCGAATACGGTTTGAACTTTATCCCTTACGGTATGCTCTGTCTTCTTTGTTGATTTAGGTTTTTGCGCTAAACTGTTTTTTTCTTTTCAGAGGGAAACGATTTGCAATCGCTTCTGTACCCGCGGGAAGCTGATGGTCCCGCTCGGATAGGTACTCGTGCTCTCGATGAGAACGAGTTGCCCATCTTGGAGCAAACGAGGGATCGGTTTGTGGAGGTCTACCCGCCAGGCCACCCGATTCTGAGTGCCACACGGCCAGGTAAGGAGTTATTCAACCCTCGACCTATCAATGCTGAAACCTCTGCTGGAATTCCTCTAATTCTATCATCTTCTGATGAGGAATCCGCAGACGGTCCTTTCTTCACGCGGAAGAAGAAGGCTGCTGGCGCAAAGGGCAAGGCGAAGGTTGCCTCCACC
Source organism: Bidens hawaiensis (assembly GCF_021521415.1). Taxonomy (NCBI): domain Eukaryota; kingdom Viridiplantae; phylum Streptophyta; class Magnoliopsida; order Asterales; family Asteraceae; genus Bidens; species Bidens hawaiensis. Next base: position 31,706 of record NW_027496971.1, on the reverse strand, counting down.
GCCGATCAGGGGAACCGGTCAAACTTGGAGACCGAGAGCGAGGAGGCGGCGGGGAACCCAGGTGGTGTTGAGACCACTGCTCCGAAGGCAGAGACGACTGTCACCTCCGAGCAGCCCAGGACGACGACGGTGACCGGTATGAAGAGGCCGGCTCCATCGGGTTCGTCCCCGCCCGTTCGCACCTTCAAGCTCAAAAGGACCCGTAAGTACAAACTTCCTTTACTTTTTAACTTCATATCTTTCCACCATTATACTTATATCTTCTTTGTGCAGGCGTGGATGCTACCGCATTCCAGGGTGGAGCGGGGAGGAGCACCTCCGGACCCATGACGGTAGGCTTGGTCAACCTACCTGAGGCGATGACCCAGGCGACTGCGCCTGCTTCAGTTGGTTCAGTTGCTCACCCAGTTGAGCCAACTGTTCCAACTGTGACGACATCTCCGCCGGCTGTCAGTGCCATACTCACTGATTCCTTCACTGAGCCGGCGGTGAGTGTTTATGTGGATTCTTCCATAGCCGCGGCCACGGTTGTGAGTTCACCTCTGGTGAGTTCACCTCCGTTGGTTTCCATCGCAGCGGCTTCAACCGTGCCTCCCGCACCGGCAACTACCTCGCCCCCGGCCGGTTCAGCAGGTATGTTTGGGGCTTCAAGCCAATCTGTGCCTCCTTCCCATATGCCTGACCTCTTGGATGGATATCCGTTAGGTTCAGGTGATGGGTTCGGCGGCTACCGGCCTGTTGTCGACCCTACAGGTGCGTAGGGTGAATTTGGCCTCTTTTTTTTTTATATCATCTTTTCCTAACTGCCTTTTGTTTTTGCAGTGTTGGATTCGAATGAGGTGTTTGTTCCGCGGTGGAACATCCGCCGGGGAACCACCCTTCGGACGCCTGTAGACTGCGTCGAATGGGCGCGCCACGCCGCCCCCGCTGGTGCGCTGGGGGAAGCAATGTCAAGCTACCAGGAGGGTAGGTTGACAAATGAGCTCCGGATTCTCCTAGCCCGGATGCAGCCGCGCGTCGAGCTGCTTTGTCGTGAAAATGACAAGTTAAAGGCAGCTCGGATCCAAGAAGTAGCTCAGGCGCGGGCTGTCCGAGAGGAGAACAGGAGGCTCTCTGCCGTTGCTGCGGAGAAGGAGAAGGCCTTCAAGGCCCTTGAGGTTGAAGTTCAGGCCCGTCTCGAGGCCCGTTCCAAGGCTGCCCAAGCTGTTAACGAACAGCTTCGGCTGGCTAAGGAGACTGCACGGAACGCAACTGAGAGGGCCACCCAGGCTGAAGCTGTTGCTGAGCCTCTACGCCTCGAGAATGAGGAACTTAAAGCCAAACTAGAGAGGCTCCAACAGGCTCATGATGCCTTGGCCATGGAAGACGCCAAGAAGCTCCAGGAGATCTTGGACCAGAGGGGCGTGCTTGACCATACTGAGCGTAAGCTTAAAGGCGTCGAAGAGGCTGCGGCTAAAGAAGTGTTGTTTGCCAACCTTATTAAAAGTGAAGCCGAACGCGCCCGTAACCAAGATCAAGCTGCCCTCCAGGAGGCTCTGGTTACCAAGGAATGGCTTCTACGAGAAGCGTTGTCGCAGGTAAGCTTAGCTTAATAATGTCTTCACGCTTTTCTTTATACTTAGAAAAGGTTTTGATACCTGTATTTTGTTTTGTAGGTTGTGCATCGGGTCTTCACGGACACATCATACGACGATGCCATGAGCGCAGCCCTCAACGCTTCTCATGAGGATGGGGAAAAGGCAGGCTTCCTGCTTGGTCTAGGGTTCGTTGAGAAAGGCATCCCGCCTTCCAACTTCCCTTTATATGATGTGGATACTGAAGCTGCTTATGACCAAGCAGTGAACCAGTATGCTGCCTTCCCGCATCCAGTGGTGGAGAAAAAGGTGAACGAAGTTGCTGCTGCTGATGATGGGGTAACCATTCTCAAGACCTTCCTTGAACCGCCACAGCCAAGTGATGGTGCGGGTACAAGTGGGTTTGGAGGGAGTGGTCCTGAAGCTTGAACCTTTAGATCCCTTCCCACTGTTAGGATAGGTTTACATTGTATAGATTTATATTCTTGTAGGCGGGTAGACACCCGGCCATTCTTGTAATACTTGAATTATTATGGAATATAAATCTTTGTGCGGGTAGGACCGCTACTTTCACTGGATGACTTGCTTTATAAACGTTATATGACTTGCTCATGCATACTTTAGTTTAAATTAGCAACTTTCCAAGTGCTCTGAATAAGTTAACCTTTGAACGTGGTAGATAATAGGTTGAAGTTTTGCTTCCTACTTCGTGATTGTGCGGGTAAGACCGTCACGTGAACTTAGTAGGATGGCTAAACTTTACCTATATCTGATCTGCGTGGAGGTTTTCCTCATCTTTTCCTTAGAAATTTTCTAAGTGTTTAGAATAAGTTAACCTTTGAACGTGGTAGATAATAGGTTGAAGTTTTGCTTCCTCCTTCGTGATTGTGCGGGTAAGACCGTCACTTGCACTTAGTAGGATGGCCAAACTTTACCTATATCTGACCTGCGTGGAGGTTTTCCTCATCTTTTCGTTAGAAATTTTCTAAGTGTTTTGAATAAGTTAACCGTTCGACGCGCGGTTGTCAATAGGTTAGTTCGGTTTCCTCTATCATGATTTGTGCGGTTAGGACCGGCACTTTCATTTAGTGGGATCACCAAACTTTACCTATGACTGACCTGCGTGAAGGTTTGCCATTTTTTGTGTTTGTGGGTTTTGCCGGCTTCCACACGCAACGACTTCCCCACTTATGTATGCGGTGAAGACCGGCATCAGTGTTGAATAAATTAACCGTTCGACGCGCGGTTGTCAATAGGTTCGGTTTCCTCTATCATGATTTGTGCGGTTAAGACCGGCACTTTCATTTAGTGGGATCACCAAACTTTACCTATGACTGACCTGCATGAAGGTTTGCCGTTTTTTGTGTTTATGCGGGTTTTGCCGCCTTCCACACGCAACGACTTACTTCCCCACTTATGTATGCGGTGAAGACCGGCATCAGTGTGGAAAGTTCAGAAGTATAAATGTAAGACCATCAGCATCAATGTGATAAGGAAAATCATTTCCATTAGAAGTGGCTCTGGCCCTTTTCTTTTACAAGTTTGGAATTGATCTACATGCAGACTGTGTAATTGAGCTCCCTTCCATGCTCTTGGGAGTGTCATCGAGCCTTTCGAGCCGTTATGCACTTGGTTCGGAATCTCGTTGTTTACGCAGTATGTAGTCTCCGACATTGAAGCTGCAGTTTCATTCGTGTTTTCCCCAACTGGGGTTCTACACGCATTAGCCTGCTCAGCGTTCATTACGCCACGAGGTGCGTGAGCGTCCCATCTCTGACAAATGCTTCGACGATGTCCTTCAAGTCTATGCATTCTTCGGTGTTGTGGCCTTTTGTCCTGTGGAAGTCACAGTATTTGCTCTGATCAGCGTTGTGACGCTCTCGGATTATTGGAGCCTTTGGCCATGGGAGCCTCTCGGTATCGAATATCTCGGTGACGCTTTTGGTAAGTGGCGTCAATCTGGAGTTACGGTACGACGACCGCATGTTATCCTTTCCGCGTAACCCAGGTTGCGAGCCGGATGAGGTGTCAAAGTTTACCCTTGACTGCCAAATGCCTAGCTTCCTCTTCTTGTTTAGTCGGGCGGTAAGGACATTGTTTTCTCTTATTTTCTGGGTGTAGAGGTTTGTGCTCTGAGAGAGATCTCTACCCAGTTGCTTTTCCGTTTCCGCGAAGCGTTTAGCTGCTGTCATGATGGCATCCCATGTGGATGGCATGCCATCTTTTCCCGTTAAGGTGCGGATGAGCTTTGGGTCTTTCGCGCCCTGGATGAAAGCAGCGCGAACAAGATCTTCGCTAATACTGCCCAGACTTAGCTTCTTTGAATTGAAGCGCGTGATGAAGTCTAGTAAAGACTCATCTTCCTCTCGGATGCAGTTGAGGATTGTCCATTGCTCTTCAGTGTACTTTCTTTGTTGACTGAAGTGTTGGCTGAACTTCTGTTGGAAGTCTGCCCAATCGTAGATGTGGTGGACCGGTAGACGGTCGAACCACGCTCTGGCTGCTCCAACCAGCGTCATCTGGAACATGTAACACCACGTGGGTTCCGTCCAGTTGCTGACGGTTGCCGCCGCTATGAATCTTTTCAAATGATCGTCTGGGTCGGATATACCATCATAAGTGCCAATGTTGGACATCTGTTTGGCACTTCTTGGGGCGATTGCTTCCGCAATGTCCCTTGCAAACTTGGAGGTTCCCGCATTTGCAGCGGTTGGTCTGAAGGTTTTAGAGAAGTCACGTGGGTTTCCACCCGCGTTTCTTAGTTTGTAGGTTTCTCCAAAATTCCTTCTCGGTTGGAAGTCCGTGTCCTTACGCTTCCCTTTCGCCTTATGGCGAGGGTTTACGTCGGTGTCGGATTCCTCCGAATCATCGTCCCAGTACTCGCACTCATTGCTCATGTTGAGCTGTTGAGTGCTTCCGAATTCATCAGCCTGTTGGAGTGAACGTAAGCGTTCATTCAACTCAGCTTGGAATTCCTTTTGACGTTTTTCCGCCCATGCTTTAACTTGTTCAAGTGTTTGGCGGGGGTGCCTCGTCTGTTGTCTTTCCACCTGGGTATCAATGAATCCCAGGGGAGGATTGTTTACTGTACTTGCCCCGGCTCGGGTAACCGGGGTAGTGTTCGTAAAATTTACTGCACTTGCCCCGGCCGGGGTAGTGTTCGTAAATATTGTGTGGTCGCCGGTGTTCCCCCCAGTAGCTGGGGTTGTGGTTACCGGGGCTTCTTGGTCACTCGTTGGCCTTGGCAACGGAGTAACCTTAACCATCTTTCCAGAAGTTTGAAAAATCTGAAAAAAGAATAAGTTCTAGCTTTCTCCCACGGACGGCACCAATGAAGAAACACTAATCGACCCCGGGCAGATTACGGATAATCTGGGGGTTAAATAGATGTTTCCCACGAGGGGTTAGATCCGGCGAAGATGGTTCTTCTGATAACCTGCAAAACAGACACCGTGAGCTCGTCACTGAGAAGGGGGGGTACCTCCTTGTGACCACCCTCCGGCGTGAGAATCAGGTATATTAAGAGAATGACTAGAGCAGATATCAGGTAATATATCAAGATATGAGATATGAGATACGATCATACCATTCCAAGGTGTTGGAGTATTTATAGCCGAAGGTAGGTTTCCAAGCAGGTACAGCCGGCTGAATAGTGTTCCTGTTCTGCCAACTGTGGGCTACGCACATGCCATGCTGGTGGTTGGTGGGTAGGCAGCGGCTGATAGTGACCAGGCCGGCTGTGTACTATTCCTGTTCCACCAACTGCAGGCTATGCACGTCCTCCGACAGGTTGGTGAGTAGGCAGCGGCTAATAGTGACATACAGTAGAAGAGCGTGCTGCTCGTCATACTGTTGTCAGTGAGCTGTCGTATCCTTGGTCAGATCTTTTGTCCATACCTCGTCAGGTACAGTACAAAAGATCCTCCAGTATCGTACGGACTGGCTCATTTGGGCGGGAGTTTTCCCGGCTTTGTGTGGGAGTGTTCCCGGCTTGCTCACTCCTTCTTCAGGTGACATTACTGAATTATTTAAGAGTTAAGTGCCTTGTGCGTGTAGCCTTGCTGCGCGGGTAGCCTTCCCTGATGGCTTGTATCCGCAGCTGTGGGAACAGGCGGGGTACTTCACCATTGGGAGGCTTTTCCTGCAGGAACAGCTTGCGTACTGCGCGTAAGGACGTCACGTCTCTGAGCATGGTGGGTCCTGCGGATCCAGTTGGTCTCTGCGCAGACGTCCCTTTAAGTTAAGTCTTGCGGGTTCAACCGCGCAGACGTCCGTTAAGTAGTCTTGCGGGTTCAACTGCGCAGACGTCCCTTTTCAAGGTGAGTCTTGCGGGTCCAACTGGGCTCTGCTGGGACCTACCTCTTCAGTAAACACATGTGAATATGTGATAACCAAAAGCCCTTCCAACATTAGCTATCAATTGGTCAAAATCCCAAAGATAGCCATCAAGGGCCGTCGGATCCGACGGAACTCGTTAAAAAAACAGTCGTGTCCAAAGGAACCCATATTAATTCACCCGATGGATCCAACAGAACTCTCTAAAGAACTGTTGGATCCGACATAATTCGTTAAAGAACCGTCGGATCCGACGTAATTTTGCATCTCCTACATTTCAAACCCTAAAGCTCGATGAGAACACAACCATAATGTTGGTTTCCGTCGGACCCGTTATGAAGGTTAGGGTTTGAGAGGTAAGATATGAAAAATACCGCAGGATCAGACAGTTCTTTAACGAATTCCGCCGGATCTGTTGATACGTTAACACATGGCGAAATTTTGCAGGTCAACTAATTCCGTCGACGGTCGATGAAATTTTGTCGGATCCAAGGGAAAAAAATGATTATTTTGGATATTTTTTCAAAACCATGGCTAAAGTTAAAAATGTTTGGTTAAAAATGACTATTCTGGAAATTTTCTTTATTTTTAATGGCAAGTGCAAACACATACACTCAACCATGGATGAACACGCGTAATTTTGCAATTATATTGTTATAAAAGGCAGATTAGTTGAAAATTCACTTAGTCACTTAGTTTACACGTATAAACATAACACTCAAGCTTTTGGAATTCCGTTATATTATTTTCAGTTTTGATCACAATAACACATTAAAACGTATATTTTGAATCATTTTTGTAATTTTCTCCTTTTAATATATGATTTGATATAAACTTTTGTTGATTAGTATTCCGATAAAATTGATCCCTCACATATTATATCTTTTCTAAATAACAGGCAAGAGCTCAAATAAAAACATAGTACCAAAGGACGGTTTTCTAAGAAGGTATAAAAATCAATTAATCAATTTGTTATACTAGTATATATAAATGAAATTGCTTTTTGTTAGGCATTACATAAATCATACCTATAACTTATTATAGTATGTTATTTATTAAAAAAACAATAAATAATAAGTGTAAGATGTTGGATGTAGACATAAATTTGAAATTAAGGGTGCTTAATGGGTACAAATGGGTACCAATCATATTTTAAGAGAGGGCGGGACACCCATATAGGTAGAGTGTATGACTTTCAAATCACATAGTAACACCATCATCACAAATGTGGATTGGTGCACGGCAAAGGTTTGCCATGAAATTGATTCCATGGCAAAGGTTGGATAGTTAAAATGAATTAATTTTAATTTATTGCACATGTAGGTAAATGATGTCAGTAATTTTGTAGTTTGTGGGTACTTACGGGTTAAGGGTGGAATAAAATGGCGGTGCAGGATTGGTCGATGCATAGCTAATACCCATAAATGTCAATTCCCCTCTAAGAATGATGTTTTTATTAGATAGTATTGTAAATAGTATATAATGCCTTATTAGTGTTAGTATTATTTTTAATTATGTCGTGCTAGTATTATTTTAATTATTGAATATACTATAAACTTGATCTGTATCACATATGCAAAAATGAACAGTACACAAGGATATAAGGTATGCATGCATGTATCTCCATTTATCATTTACATGATTTTATGTGAATTCGATATAGTTACGTGTTTGAAAAAAATATTTGTTACACATATATCAAAAGTTACATGTTTTTCTTTGTTGAATGGTTGATTGAAAGTTACAGGTTTTTCTTTGTCGAATGCATACTATGTGATGATGCTTCCAATACGAGGAAGGCTAAAATTCATAGAATGGTTGAGTTAATAAGTGATTTATGTGGACCTCACAAGAGACGTATGCCATTACGATGAAGTGATCCACATGATAGGTATTCAATAAAACAAAAAACGAAACGAAATCCATTTTCTAACGTTGAAGAAGACGGGAGCCTAGGCTATGATAACTCCTATCTCACGCGTCATGGACTGTGGTTCAATAGGCTATGATAACTTCAAGATTGTCCAAACATTTTAAATTCTAATATTGTGTTGATAGTGAATCGTAATATATTTATCATTCTTTTGATTTTTAGTTTTATTAAACACATTAGTGATATTATGAGTTAATCATAATATGCTCTTTTCTTGGTTTTTAGAAAAGATTATAAAGGAGAGAAAATATACTAATTATTATATAAGTATTACGGAGTATTTATTAAATAAAATCCTGTGTAAAAGTTTTGGCATTAATCAATCAATCAAGCTGGTACTAGTGCTTTAAATGTTACTCTTAATTTGCTTTTGTGGCCATAGAAAAAGTTAACTGGTTTCATGTACAAGGGTTAAGGGGTTTTTCTTTACGAATTCTCTTCCAAGGTGATCCTGATTTTAAGTATCTAAAGCATCAAACTAATAATGTTAAGTTTTTCTCAGATTTCAAACTCATATATTAATGATTGGTAGGATTAAGGTTACCATAGAGTTAAAATATTGTTCAAAAAGAACAAAAAATGTTCACTAGTATTAAAAAACTAGACTCTTTTTTTTCTTTAAACTTGTTTTGGTTATTAATAATTAGTATAAGAAAGAAGGTTGGCGACACAAACTTTGTTCCTTGCTCATATATTTTGGTATATATTAGATAGTTTCAGTTAGAAAATCAAAGTTTGATTGTGGCCGGATGGTTATGTTTGGAGGTTTTAGTGTTGATATCAGTTTGATACCGAGGTTCGAGTGGTTGTTTTAGCATTTTTGTAATGGTCTTTATAGGTGGGCCCTGGTCTGTCACAAATCCATCTACTTCTGACACCTGTTGTTTTCCATATGCCTATGTTTATTAATGATGTTTCTTTTTTTGTAATGTTACATGCTTCCAGTTTTCTCACTCTTCCATGGTGTCTCAGGTGAGAGCTTTCCTTCAATCTGGTTAAAAGTTTGGTTGATTTATGTGTATTTTGTTGTTCTATGCTGTTAGGGTTTGTTGAATTCTTAGTCTACTATGTAGCGTATATGATCTGCAATTTGTACAAACCCCTTAGAATTTGAGAAAGTTAAATCAAGAGTTCTTAATCTGACAGCTCTTTGAACTAAAAATTTGTTTTGAAGTTAAAATACTATAAGCCACAAGTCGATTGTTGTATCATTTGGGGGGGGGGGGGGGGGTGCGTGTTCTTTGCTGTGATTTTTGTTCCTTTGTGTTCGTATTGCGTCTTTTGGTTAAGTTTTTTTATAATTTCAGTATTGAGCAATTTGTGGGTGCGTCATTACATATTCTTTCCGCACATCAGAATTGCACAAGTAATTTACTTAAACTAGTCAAACATTTTTAAAAATTAGATAAGAAATATATTGGAAACATGTTTAAGAAGAACTGTTTACTGTTGGATTGTCGATATAAATTGGTTGGGTTCAGTTTCCTGTTTCAGCCCGTTAAGCGGTTTATGAAAAGATTGAACTGATAAGATAAAATATTTTTGGAGATTGAAAAAACAAAGTAAATTGCAGAAGTCGTTTGACAGAAACTCTAGCAGAGCCTATCTAACAGTAGTTTGACAGCAGACTGATATGTGCGTACCTGTTGACGAGCTGGGTAAATCTGGGATAGCGGCTGTTGCTTAAGTTAGGCCAACCAGTGTTCTTAAACTGTTCGTGCTTGCATGTTGCTGGGATCCGAGCCCGTTTAAGTATTAAAGGGTTCTGATTGAACTGTGAATCTATTTTATATGGCATAAATTAAACTGGTTTGGTATTTAGGTCAAAATATTAAACTTAAAAGATAATTCAGTATAAGATTTACTTTTGATTAAAGTATCTGTTTGTGAATACGTTTCGCATCTTTTATGTTGCAATGATTCTAGGATTCGTTTATGTTAATCAATAGTTGTGTTGTTACAGTTAACTTTTCTATCCATTTTGTTAATGTTCTAATGTGAATGTGACTTTTTCGTCTAGACGTTCATGTGTTTTTCCCCTTTTTAATGTTTCAGCTTAGTTTCTAGGTTTCGCGCGTTCATTCAGCATCTTTATCAGGCCGGATCTAAGGTATGTTTCCTGTAAGCAATCATTTATTTTGTATTTGTATGTTGTTCGTTTGTGTATTGAGGATGTTTATATGTGTATGTTGAGTTTATGTGAAGGTTAAAGGGTATAATTTAATTATATCTAACAATTTTAATAGCCAAATAACCTTTGTGTGGACGGTGGAGCTATGTTCTCGGTTTATATGTTTGTGTGTTTAATATATGTCTTTGCTCATAACTGATATGGACCGCTTCGCGAGCTCACTAAAAAGCAGGCCCTCCTCGCCTTTGCTCATTACCGATATGGACTAACAAATGAGCCCGTTAAACCATGTAATTTTACGTTTATATATAACGTAAAAGGCCAAATTGTAGATATTGACTAAACAACAGGCCTACATTCATAAATACAACAGGCCCGCTAAAGAATGGTTACCGTTTATCATATGAGATTTCTAATTATTTGAATCTACCTACTTAACACATTAATAATCTTAGATTTAGCTCAAACAAAATATGATCTTTTAGTGTGTGAATAAAGACAGATTAGAATGTCTATACATTATTTACTAATGAAAAGTTTGAAACATACAATAAACTAATAAATCAAACAAGCTACTGGTTGCAAACATGTATAAAGAAATAATTAAAACAGACAGGAAAATGCCGATAGACGTAGTGAAAAATGAAAATAAGTCAACTGTAAAGGGCAAAACCCGCAGTACGGTAAACTGATTACAACTAGAAGTTCGTTTTATTCAACCATAATAATGTTTGCAATAAACATCTAATACAAACAACACATTATAATTATTTTATAAAACGATATTATGAATGTATTAACACCAAATACTTATTTTAGATTATATTCGATGTCTTGTGGCCATCATCTGAAGATGCTGAGGAAAATAGGAAAACTCATCTTACTCTGAAAAACAACAGGTAACAGTTCAGCCAAAATGTTTCATTTATTTCTTATGGGTACTAACAATCTTCCACACACTAATTTTTCCCTTAAAACAGCAACACATCAGTTAGGATCACACTTTGGCCTGAGATACGGAAGGCGTTTTGATCAGTCGAATGCCGAAAATGCCAGTCATCATTGCTGTCATATCAGCATAGGTCACAAAATTCATTCGTAAGTCAATCAACCAAACTGTTAGAATCCCTTTCACTTATCTACAATCACAGGAACAATATACCGACACACTAGCAACAGTCAACATGGATCTGACTAATAATTAATTATGCATATGCCTAATATTCATAAATACCAATTAAAAAGACCTATTAGAAATAATGATGGCCTTTCAAAATAAAATAAAAATAATGATGGTGTAAAGGAAAAAGAGAGAGACTGAACAAGGGCCAAAAGTCAAGCTAGACTCCTTTATGCAGAGCCCATTGAACCGGTTTGCTTTCTTGGCCTTTTACGACTACGTTACACATATTTGCTAAAAAAAACCCATAAAACTTATCTTATTATAAAACTGCAGGTAATTACTCGCCCCCTAAAAAGAAGGTTATGAATTAGCGGGGGTGCAAAAAAATTCTTGCTTTCGGCAACTGAAGGTAAACTCCAAATCCAAAAATGTCCTCCTAACTCCACTTCATTACGCTAACACCACCTTTCAATACAGGTTTTGTACCAGGAGCATAAACTTTATCTAAAGACTAACCCAACAAAGAAGCTACAATTCTGTTAACGAATATCTTTTTAACAACCATGAAAGCATCAAAGCGGACAGCCATCAGCAGCAAAACATTTGCAGCACCAACAAAAACAACTTTTGCAACAATTTGGTGCGCGCATCTTACATGCCTAGAAGTTAGGAATATTTATATGTAATGCTCCACCATAACTTTAATGTTTGTCCAATGCTACTTAACTTTTGTAAATGATGACAGTTAATCATCCATGAATCATGGACGTAACTCGGGTCCAACACAACCAAGCCCGGCGCAACGCGCCGGGTCAACCACTAGTTAGTAATAATTTTAATATATTGTAAAGCCATATTATTTAATCACTAATAACTATATTAGCCTATGTGTATTGATTTTAACTAATTGTTTATTTAATATGCCGTCTAAGCGTCATGTAAGCAAAAACTAATTTCACTATCAAGCGTAGTGTTTTAACCGATTGTAATTATTACTCATCATTTTCTATTTGTTAATGCATTATTATTTAATAAAATAGTAATTTAAATAATAATATCACATGATAAAATACTAAAATATTATACTAAAATAAAAGTTACAAACACATGATAAAAAAATGATACTTGAAGTAAGAAGAAAAAAATAAAACAGTACTTGAAATAAATTTAAAAAAAGAAATAAAGGATACCTGAAATAAAACAAAAAAAATACTAGAGCATAAAAAGAAGAAAGAAGAACTATTTGTTGGCACGATATTTGACACGTTTTCGTTATTCCCTCGAATATAAAAGTGATATTTGGGTCTCCGGCATCGATTGCAAAGAGAGGAAGTCAGGTCTTGATTGTGGTTGGGTCTTAGGTATAAAGATTTTAGATTTTTTTTATCTCCAGTTCGATCATGAGGGCATTTAGGTTTTATCACCAGTGAGTCTTTTGGCGGATGAGTTTTTCCTCGAGACTGGAGATAACTTGGAGTCGCTTAAGGACTCCGTACAGCTGAGTTGGACTAACTGGCGGTGACCTTTGGACATTGGGTCACCTCGTACGAAATATTTAGACATTTATGTTTGTTGGTCGTGTAAAAATAGTTTCTTTATTGTTCCATCATAGTCACTCGAGAATTTATGATTATAAAAGCACCAAAGTTTTAATATTTTTTCAATACGCTAATACAATTTTATAAATGTTAATATTAAGTAAACTAAAGAAAGAAATATGAAACTTAATTACTATTTTAATTACTTATTTAGTGATTATTAAAATATTAATAACAATTTTTTAGATAATTTAACTTACACAAATGTATAAAAGTTTAACAATAAAACTTTATTAAACTTAAAACAATTTTTGTATTTAAAAGATAAGTAGTTTATTTTTAGTATTAAACTTCGCTTATATTTTATCTTTGTAAAATGATATCTATTCCAAATTGTTGAGGTGAAACATCGAAATATTATATAAAAAGAAGGAGGTATTTGATTTAAGTCTGAGTCAAGTCTTATATGTGATATGATTAAAAGATTTCAGGTTAAGCCATAATTTTTTTTACAAATAATGGTTTCTCGAGTTAAGAGTGAAATATGATTGATTTGATTGATCAATAACGCGTTAGTGATCCAAAAAAAAAAAAAAAACTATAAGAATTTATGATATGGTTATGGGGTCAAATCAATTGGGTTCCAAATATAAGTTATGAGAATTTTAATATTGGGAAAATGGATGAATTCAATGTCACAACTCACAACCTAGTGTTCCCCACAACATAGGCGGGTTCGAATTTTAACAAAATGGAATCTCTTTTTCTCTACACGCAATATTTAAACATCTTTTAATATTACTGGTTTATTTGCTTTAATGATAAAAAATTATATAAAAGTAAATAATAAATAAATTATAAGTAAAAAATACTTTAGTGATTTATCACCCAATCTAATATTTTGATTGGTTCTTTTCCTTTAACTTTTACCTAATTTATTCCTCAATGACACGAAATAGTTAAGGTAAAGTTTTAGGGAAAATTCCCAAAATACTATAACATAAAAAGAAGAAAGAAGAACTATTTGTTGGCAAGATATTTGACACGTTTTTGTTATTCCTTTGCTCGAATATAAAAGTGATCTTTAGGTCTCCGGCATCGATTGCAAAGAGAGGAAGTCAGGTCTTGATTGTGGTTGGGTCTTAGGTATAAAGATTCAAGATTTGAGATTTAAAACATGGGTTTGAAAATTACCCCCAGATAGAACATATAATTCTAGTAATTGTTTAGTATTTAGTAACTAAATTTATATATTTGTGATTAAGTTTCAAAACATTTTATTGACTTACCGTTTTTCAAAAAATCTTATTTTGAAAAACCAGGATTTGTGACTTTTAGAAAATAACTTTTTAAGGGTCGTTATATTTAAGCATCACTCCCATAGTGTGTTAACAATTTTATACGGTTCATATATGGGCTGTGTTTTTAGGACTCTTACCGAAAACATCCTTTTTTTCCGTCCACTCTTAAATTTATTTTTTAACGATCATTTGAATCACAAACTGATCACTTCGATTATGAAACTGTGGGGTCCGCTCTTAAATATGGTGTTTAAGATTAGTTAAATAATAATTACACCTTTGATGATGCAATAAATTTAGCTCTCCCTCTCCGAAGAAGCCAATCATTAATGGTCCACCACAACATTTTTTCTTTGTTTTTTAGATCATGTGTAGTCATAAAGCTTTACTATCAGGGGTTATGCGTCACGTGGCGTCCAGTCAGAGTTATGGTTTTGTACAAAAACAGGTTTTAGTCAAAACTCTCCACTACCAGGGGTTATGCGCCACGTGACGCCCAATCATTATTAATTTTATTTGTTTTTTTAAATACTAAATCATTTAAATAAATTAACATAAAATTAAAAATTACATTAAACTTTCAAATAAAAAATACATTAAACTAAATTAAAAAAAATACATCAAATTAAAATAAAAAAAAACATAAATAATACTAATAAAACTAAAACTCATTTATATTTTTCTAAAATTTTCGCTCGTCGATTGGCTTTTAGAGATTGGACTATCGGGTCGTCTTCGGATAGCTCGTTTGATAAAATCTCGATGTCTTTGTCCATCTCATTCCTTCGAAGTAGGTCGACGGCGTCAAGTCATTGGGTTCCAAGTTGGTGTAAATCTTGGAGTCGAGAGTTCATTAATTGGAATTGGCTTTCCAATTCGGGATTCGAACCCGTTGCCGACGATGAACTGGCCCCTTTCCCCTTTCCTTTGCCTTTGGTTCTTCTACCCCCCGGCCGAGGCATGTCGGTAGTATTCACGGGGTCATTATCGCTTAAGTAGAAGTTTCGAGCGTCGGAACGAGGCGTGTCTGGATAAACCGAAGATGATGTTTTAGACTTTTTTTTACGCGGACCACCTTCGCCTTCGGCTTCGGCTTCGGCATCCAACACCATGCCCTATTTTGGGTGATGCCTCAATAGGTCTTTCCAAATGCCAAAGTAGTTGAAGGTCCCGCCGACCTTATGTTGAAACTCAACCAACGCGTTATCCATGACTTCCGCGTCCGAGACACCGCTACTCCTAGTTTGATTCATCCGAGAGAAAACCGTATGGAAAGCCATGCATTTAGTGTTTATGTCGCCCCATTTCGACAGTAACGAATCTTTTTCTCGACGCGAGTTCCCGCCAAGATTGTGAAACCTTTCTATAATTTTGTGCCAAAATACCCCTGTTTTTTGATAGTTCGCTAAAAAAATAAAAACATTACAAGTTTAATGTTTGTTATAAAAAATTTAAAAATATATATATGCATTTTAAAAACCTACCGCATTTGGCATCTTCCGATATTTGGCACCAAGCACGAGCACATAGTACGCACTCGTCGATACTCCACGCTATCACCGTCTTTTTAACCCGAGGTTCGCCGGCGGACTTTTTTGCGTGTTTTTTCGAACGTCCGCGTTGGCTCGAACCGCCCTCGGGTTGTGTCTCCGGCACGAACTCGACCTCGGGTTGGGTCTCCGGGGCGGGTTGGGAACCCGAACCCGCTAAAATGTTTGTCATTGGGTTTTGGAAACCGGGCAACGCATTTGGCATAGAGCTTTGTAGAAGTGCAAAGTACGCGGCCATTTGCGGGTCATACATTTGCGGGTCGGATACGGTTGGCGTCGGGGCGGTAGATTGGTTCGGTTGTGGATTTTGGTTGGCATGACGGGCATATTGACCGAAACCGAGAATATTTTGGTTGTTGTTTGGAAACATGATGGTAGAAATATTAGTGTAAAAGATATAAATATTTGTGTAAATTGATAGATTGGAAGGAATGTGTTAAAAAATATGAGTTTGGTTTGTTTATATAGAATAAATATAATTAATTAATTTTTTTTAAAAACCCCAACGGCTCCAAGACCAGCGGTATTTTTTTTGAATGTGTGTGCCATTCTCGCGTTGTATCTAAAACGCAAAAAAAAAATTCAACATAACACGGGAGGAGGGGGGGGGGGGGAGGGGCGGTGTACCCCCGCGTTTTCACCCACAACGCAGCCATTACACATGGTCTTAGCAGCGTCACATTCCTCTGCAGACAGAAAAAACACCTGATTCCAGACTTCTCTTTACTTTACTTTTCATGGAATGAATTCATGACACAAACTGTTAATCATCAGACCGACAAGAATCGATTATTCTTTCTCAACACTATTTAACGGGCAAAACTTTACCCTTTTTTGACTCATTGTCTTCCATCCATCCATACATCTTTTTTTAATCCTCAATCCTCTGTTTTTCCTTTAATAATTTTACTTAGGGTTCGTCAATTTTGTGCAGATCGTTGATTTTAACGAACTGGGTTTGAATTATTTTATGATTTCATGAATACCCAGATGCTGAAATGTTTTGATCCACTTAATTTGGGCCAAATCTTGAAAACCCATTTCCAATTGTAGCATAAATTTTCAATCTTTATCAGTTACCAATTGCAGGTTTTTGGTTTTATGTTTCAGTGTGAAAAGTTAGTTAATATTTGGGCATTTGATGGGTGGATTTGATGATCATGTTGGGACAATTGGAGATTGGATGAGCCCGAGCCCGAGCCCACGGTCTTTTTTCTCGGGTTTGTTGGGTGAAGCGGGCTCGGGGCCGGTGGATGAACCAGTCAAGGATGATAATCTGGCCACTGGGTTTACCTTTCATGGACCGGATAAACAATTCCGGTCGCAAAATGGCCCGTTTGGTGAGAATAAGGTAACGGGCTCACGGTCGGGTCTTGTTGAAAGAATGGCTGCTAGAGCTGGTTACAATGCTCCTAGGTTAAATACTGAAAACATCAGACCTGATGTGGCGAAGGAATCTTCTTATTTGACGATTCCTGCGGGTCTTAGTCCGACTTCTCTTTTGGATTCGCCGGTTTTCCTGTCGAATTCACTGGTAAAGTTTATTAAAACTGCTATCTGTTTATTGTTATGTTTTGTGAATTAAGGGGTGTGCACAAGCTTGAGCCCGAGCTGTCATAAGTTTAAGCTAGGCCCGTTTAACTTCAGATAGCTCGAGCTTGAGGCGTTCTCGGTATATTTCAATCTTTTTACCCTGTTTTATATACGTTAACGCACTGCATTTAAAAACTTCGTTAATCAAAGCTTCCAGCTTGAGCATAATCTTGGCCCGATCAAGAACTTCGTTAATCAAAGTAATTAAAGCCCGTCCACACGCCTGAGCCGTTTGAGCATAATCTCGCTGTGTTGAACTTAAATCCGTATCTAGAAGCAATGCAAGCATTCCTGTAACCACAATCGCGCATTTATTATATATTTTTAAATGCAGTGCGTTAACGTATATAAAACAGGGTAAAAAGATTAAAATATACCGAGAACGCCATTCATTGGAGTTCTAATTTCATGTGAAACAGTAGCAAGAAACTGGGATTTTGCCACATCAGCAGCTTCCGCTCGGACTTTTAACTTCTGCATCGTGTCAAAATCGTCTTCGACTTGAACAATATGAATAGTTCCGGTGTAAAACATGTAGCCAACTAGGATAACAATCACATAGCCGAAAACTGCAGTGATGCTCGCGGTCAATGAAATGGGACCCTCATGCAGATACCTACACGTCATCTCGTGCTTCCTGAACGGGTCACCGAAGTCCAGACTGCTGACATGTACACGCGTTGGGTCACCTTCCTGAGTCTGTCGACTGTGCATGATAAGAGGATCGGACGCGTTGGTGACGTCGTACACTTTGACTATGATTTCTTGGTTTCCCGCGAGTTGACCGAGCAGGTTTTCGACTAGGGACTCGACATCAAATGCTCCACCGAGATATCTGATTATATAGTAATCATTATTATATTAACACGACCGTTTCTTAAAGATAAGGGGAAGTGGTACCCGGCAGTAGCTTCAATGCAGTCTCGAACAGATGCATTCGGTGGTAGCTTTGGCTTAGTAACGGAATCTTGGATTCAGTATGTTATGTTTTTTTTTTCCAAAATAAATAATTACAGGTGCTCACTTTAGCTTAATTCTTTATATCTTATATAGTTCGATCGGGGTGTACATTAATTGTATTATATAATTGCTTTGAGAATTTACGTCAACTGTGACGATGTGCAGGAAGGGATCGTGGAGTCAAAAGACAAATCAACCGTCATCAAGTGGTTTCGAGAAAAGATTTGACATGAACGATGAATCAAAGAAGAGTAACAAAGACTTCTCCTATAACTCTAAACCTTGGGAGCTGCGTATAAGCCCGTTGATGGCCCGAATTGCTCGTAAGTTCACTCTAAGATTGTATATATAGTTTTACTTTTAGAGTCAAATATAATTGTTTTGACTTTGAACTTAACATGAAATTATAGAATTTTTGTTCTTAAGTTGATCGGCACATATAAGTCTTAATTAGTTTATGTTGATTTATATAAACTTGGAGTTATATCTGTTACATGAACCATAAATAACTATGTTACATTTCCTTCCGACTGTGTGAGGAGATTAAGATTTAAGAGAATGATAGTTTCTTTAATAACATGAGCAGCCTTAAAATGGTCACTTTGATTTGGGTTGGATTGGATTTTGGTAGAATTGGATACGAGTAATAACGGGCAGTTTTAGAGGTGGTTAATTTGTTTGGGTGTTGACTTTTGGATTGGCCAACGATATTTTTTGGAAGCTATTATGAGTTTATGACTCAACAATATTAGTTGTTTTGCTGGCTTTTTCTAACATTATCATGGTGTCATGTGTTGCTGTTGGAGCTGGGTCAAAAACAAATTAGATACATGGTATTTAATAGTAACAGGTCCTTCGTTGCTCTAAAGTGATGTAATTAGTATTGGTTTTCTCATACTTTGAAAGTTATGGATTAACAATATTAGTTGTCTATTATTTTTCAATCCCATTATCAATATTGAACCTGTGTTTGTAACTATACTTATGGGTTCATACATGTATATTTCTCTCATCTAAAGTGTAAATAAGATGATATTATTGGCTTGCATTTACAAAATTTTCAAACATAATATTTTTAGCCCGTGTGTTACACACCTACACGGGTCCCTAACCTAATAGCATGTGAGTGGGTGGTGGTGTAGCAGGACTGTTGCAGTGAGAGCAGAGACTCTGTGGACTGCTCAACTTTGACCATTTCTTTCTGTTGGGTGAATATTAAAATTTTTACTTTTTTAACTCTTTTAAGCAACTACAGTTTTAATGATTTAGGTTTTGACTCTTTCATTTATTTATTTAACTAGGTTAGGTACCCGTGTACAACACCGGATTAACAAATTTAATTTTAAAGCCTAAAACATTCGAAATATAAATAACGAATAACCATGATAAATCGCTTTGCTTATTAAACGTACATTTCAACTAAATACATAATTTTTTACTAATACATTGATCATAAATGGAAATATATTATATTATATGATAGATAGATATCATGTGTCTGTATAATAGTACGGTTTGGAATTGACTTCAGTTTAAAAGAAACTGTGTTTAATCAAACATAAATGTCAAAACATAGCATTTCCTGCCATGTAACAATAGATATTTAATGAAATATTTACTTTATAATGACTTTTGTTGGTTTATAAGAGATATAGTTGTATCATAAATGATCATACTATAACAAAAGAATAATTGATGCTTTGTTGTACAATAATATGAAGACGGTACAAATTTTACAAATATACATGTCATAAGTTTATACAAAAAAGAATAAAAGGATGACGTACTATATTAAATAAGGACAAAGTAAAGTTACAATTATATTTTACAAACATGTAAAGTATAAACAAATCATAAATATCTAAATACTTTTTTACGCAACATTAGACATCATATTTGTAACTTTACCATGCATATCTAATATTAATAAGTTTACCTTGACTCTTCTACAGCAGTTCATGTCTGAAAATTACCGGATGTTTTAAACACATACCAACTTTTGATAGTGATTGTCATTGCCTTTTATTAATTGTCTTTGCAAAACAATGATGAATGGGTAGATATGTTTGCTGAAATAGGCCAACCATACTGCTTGTTAAATAAAAATCTGTGAATACAAAATAAAAAAAATGTTGGCCTTGTTATAACTTCAATATGAGTTTTACTTCTTACCCGTGAGAATTCTCTATCCATGCAATGTTCACCCACCGTTCGAACTTGATATGCGGACTTGTCATTAGTTTTATTGCTTTGCAGAGATAAAGCAAAAGAAGTTGTGGTACGAATATCATATACGACATCAATTGTTCATTGGTAGGAATACTCATTGTGCAGCTGTAGTCATAAAGATTCCACATGTTTACAACCTAAAGTTATCAGCACATTAGCTAAAGGGTTAATTGAACAACACTTACAAGTAAAGCAAGAACACATACACAATTAGTTGAGTAGCTAGTAATCAATAAATAAAAAATACCTGATCTCTGCCACCACTTAGCAGAGTCCATCCATCTTCTATTCGGGTTGAGTTGCCCTGCAAAAAGCTCCTTAATTTTGAGAATTATAATACATGATAAACATGAATTATATAATCCTATAGAAACAGAAGTATTGAAAAGTTAATGCCCATTGTAATATTCTTGAACAAAGCAAATGGTATACAAAGATGAATAGGAAGAAAAGGTTTTTTTTTTTTTTTTTTCACCTTGCTTTTTGAGATATTCACTCTCTTACATTCCTTTAGATCGACTCATAAATGGTTCCTGCAAGCAATAAAAGACATTATGAAGGATTTTATCTGTTACACTCATAGATATATTTCAAAAAATCTCATTCATCCAGACTTGATTTTGAGGCTGTGGCTTTTTTGACAAAGGTTCACCGAGTCATGAATAGTAATTTTTCGGCTCCTAAAACTCGAAGCTTCGTTTTTAGTAGGACCGGATTTGTTATTCCAAAGGGGGTTGCAGCGCAACTTGTTGTCGCTTACCTGCCACTTTATTGTAATTTTTTTTAGTTTATTAACATAATGAGAATTGACATATTTAAATAAAGTAAATCAATCAAACGTATTTATGAAAATTTTATACACACCTAAGCCTATGTTTATCATTAAGAATAAAAGGTTCCAAAAGTATAGTCAATTGGTCAAACCGAATGTTGAAAACATATTATATTTGACCAAAATTGTCAAAGGGATGGACAAACTTAGCAAACACTGTCTGATGCTGCAATGTTTAGATGACATGGGCATAATGGGTATAATCTAAATAAAAAATTGATTAGCGGGAAGTATAACAGGAATAAAAGTGAAAAAATAGGCATTTTTCTTGTCCTCATTCTATAATTAAGGTATAGAATGAGAATTAAGGTGTATAATGATAATATCTATTTATACATGGTATTGATTCGAATTGATTTGAAATTTGAAATCGATTTTCATAATTGTTGATAGATGTATTAGTGAATGGGTTGAGGATACCAATTGTTTTGATTAGCAATTGCTTTATCAAGTTGACTTGCTCAGCTTAAAAAAACAAAAATATATTAATGAAGAACATAAACTCCAAAACTTTGATTGAAGCACTATTGTATATAATGGCAACCCAATCAGAACTTGAAAACATTTGCATAATTCAATAATCTGCATAATCCATCAACTGATAACTAATTAAATCGTACTGCCCTAATCCTATATGCGAAGAGAAATATATTGAAATTACACAATTATAAACAAACAGCAATCAGAAATATGATAGTAATCGAATATCGGTATTAGTAACCTACCAGACGAAATAAAAGACTCCGATTGAATAGTCACCGACGGCGATGGAGATGAATCTGGAGTTTGGGAATGAGGTCTAAAATGGGGCACAATTGATTAATCTAATTTTTTGGGTTATAATACTGGAACCATGATTGTGAAAGAGGCGAGATTTTTAGAGGAAGAATAGGCTAATTAGAGGACATGTGGTCAAAGGAAACCCTTACTTATTAAATTGTATAGATTTTTATAAGTTATTTAATTTTTGTTACACATTTGATGGCTGAGCGTTACATGGCACAAAACGTTTTATTTTGTAGCTCATCTATTACACATAGACTAAGGAGCGTCAATGGGTAGTAGGTATCGGGTACTATACCTGCAGCGGGTACACGAACGCCGATCTTTACAGGTATCAATTTGGGTACCAAAGTTCGGGTTATACCGCTTGCTTGATTTAGCCGTTGGTTACTTGGTTTTGGTGAACAACACTGCTAGTGATGGGGCAAATGATGAAATGAAGAATGCTTTTAATTTATTAACACACACAAACAAATATATAGGGGGTGGAATCATGTACATATAAAAATTAACATACTAAACAAATAAATAATTAGAATAATTACAATTTTTAACTAAAGAAATTGTGTTATAAAAAAATATAATGTAACAATAATTACTCTAGTTTAAAAGTTATAGTGTAATAATAATTACTCTAGTTATTTGTATATTTTTCACGATAAAAATTATTTGTATTTGATTCAAATCATAAATATATATTTGTTGGAAGAACCTTTTTAATACAAGAGAGAAGAAAAAAGTGAATAGTATTAGGGTTAGATCAAAACACCTAAATACACACTTTGTTGGATAAGCCTTTTTATTCTAAATCATGTTACTTTTGATATATTCCTTTTGATGTTAATCCATGGTTTGTGGTTAGCCCAACAAAAAAGTGTTTGTGTGTGTATTGTTTATTTTCTTGTTTTTAAAAGTAAAACAATACTAATAAAAGAAGAAAAGATACTGAGTATTTGAAATAAGTGTTGCATATGATTAAAGTGTTTTAGGATAGTTAAGAGCATAAATGACATGATGTAGAATTAGTGAAACTTATGTTACATGAGAGGAGCATCACTCCCACCCTAATACTTTTTACCTTTTTTCCTAAAATCAACTTGCTTTATCTATTTCATGAAAACAATTTTTGTTTATAATTTGGCATATTAAAAGCATTTAAACATATAAAAAGCATGAAACAGTTGCAACATAATTTTGCTATTTTAAAGTACATAATTTGTCTAAAATTCATGTATTTATATCAAAAAAGTATTTAAAATAATGACACTACACCTCATATTGTTCAAAATTTGATATGTTGTATTCAGTTTTTAAAAAAAAAGAAAAGAAAGAGAGAGAACTCATAAAATCTTATTGTTTTAAACATTTTCATACAAGTGAGTGCATTCTAGACACAATACAGGTAAGATTTAATTATTGTAAAACTAGTTTGAGGCCCGTGTATTACACGGGTAATTGATGAAAAATTTAAACTTTAATCATTAAGTAAAAATACATTCAACAAATTGATCATATATTGTTAATACAATTATTATTAACATTAAAATTACAGAAATTAGATAACTAAGATTACTTACAAATAAGTAAAAACTTTCTTTTACACTACATCTATGATTGTATTAGTATGTATACATTGTTTATCAAATATCAAAATCCATAGTTCATGTCTGCTTGTAACTCTTAATAAGGTAACATATAGGTATGCTTATAACTCTTGATATAACCACATATATATTTTCGTGTGACAAAAAAGGTTATCCAAATACATACCAACTCTAGATAAATGATAATATATCCATGAAATTATTAAAAAAATATTCATACACATAAAATATCATAGCTTTTAATCAATTAATATGATGTCATTTGAGAACATCTGCTCATGTTTATAAAAAAAACATGATTATCCCAAAAATCATATTACCTACACTTTGATGTTATAATCATCATTAGAATCTTTAGAATTTGAAATTGATTGATCATGATAAATTTGTTGTCATTAATATATTATGTATGACAAATTTTTAATTGATTTTATATTTTACAATTAAAAATTATATAATCAAGCAACATAAAAACCAATAATTAAGCTATAACAAAATGTTTTGTTTCATTTCATATAAATGTAATTGCCAGGAAAATGACAAAAACATACTAATCTTAACCATGTTCAAATAATAGTGATTATTCTGAGTTAGAAGAATTTTAGAAGATTTAAAGTTGCATAAAATGAAGGTAGTGATTCTTATATATAATAGTTGGAAGTATGACTGTCACTTTTACCTGTAACCTCAAACCCAACCCAAAAAAACCTGTACCCAAACCCAAACTAACCCGACGTGAGAAACTCAAACGTAAGAAAATACTAACCCGAATCTGAACCGAAGTAATTCGGGTTGGTTCTTGGTTCATAATTCTAGGTTTCGGGTCAACAAAAATAAACTTTAAGTTTTTAAATCATATATATTTTTAGGTATTAAAAGCTAAGCCTTAGTCGTTGGCGCTGTCAGGATTTAGTCAAAGTCGATTGTTCTCATTCCACATATAATGAATCGATTGTTTATTTTTTATTATTTTGAATATAAACGATAATGATCACTTTAATTATGTACTAACAAACATGTAACACTAACATAACCTCAATTCGTTGTATTTGTATAATCATAAAAATAATAAGTTAACATAATATAGGAATTGTGTAAATAACTGATAAAAACGATATTCTAGATTTCAATATCCTATTTTGGAAAACGAAAACAATGGAATGGGATTGAAACAAATTTTGTGACACTCGTCAATTTCAGGTTAACTCCGTTAATCCAAACTCCGTAAATTCAAACTTAAGATCACTTGATCTATAACGCACATCTCATTACATTTAAACTAGGGTTTTAAATAATGCATGACAATCACTACACATGTAGTCTTTCGGGATTGCACCGAAACGCACACAAGTCGACTCAAACCATTGGTGAACAAACGACAAACATCAAAACAACAAATATGTGATAATTATGTGTTAACATATATGTTACTTGATATGTTATGTGTAATGCTAAACACAAAAAGCAAGAACTAATTATTCACACTAGAAAATTAATAACTAAAAGTAGAGGGGCCATTGTGTAACATATTATTATTATAATAATTAACAAAACCCTACACTCCCTCCCCTCTCCCTAGACCGATCGGCCCCCTCTCCTTCTCTTCTTGGCTGCCGTAAACACACACACACACATACAAGGATTTTCAAGCTTTTGTTGAAGAATTAAGGTGCTAATAGGTAATTAACTACTTCTCTATGCATTCTATGTGTTTAATTTTGATATTGAATGGGTTAATCAAAACCCTAAATTCTTGAAAGTGATGATTAAGATGAGTTAGGGTTTGATTGTATGTTTGATGATGATTTGCTAGTGAATTGATAACTAGTTGTGTTATAATTGCTTGTTAATTACTTGTTCTTTGATTTTAAACTTTCAAGTAAAACCCTAACTATGTGTGTAATGTAAAATTGATATGCATGGTTGGTAAATCTTGCGTCTAGATTGTGATATGCATGGGTTATGGTTCATAGATTGTTGTTATGTTGAGTTTTGATGTAAACTGGTACTGGACTGATTGTTGATTTGATGTTTAGACGACTGTAACTGGATGTTAATGTGGTAATTGGTCAAAATTATTAACACTACAGTGTACTAGGTTGAGTCTAGTTTCTAAATAGTCCAAATTTGTAATTTTTGGACGTGTAAAAGTTAACTTTTATTATTTTACAAAAACGTAGTGCAAGTCTGAATTGTGGGGTCTGCTGTTAGGCTGTTTTGAAATTATCATATCTCATAAACTACAAGACCAAATGGGTTAGTTCCACTTCTGAAAGTTAACATATTTAGTTAAGAATCTAACCAAATTGGTCTTGCATTAATTGAATTTACCATTTAACGGGAATAACAAATATCATTATGTTGCGCACGATTTTGACTGCTGTGAGTTTACTGTATTATTTTGGTCTTTGTGAGAAAACTATGTGGAATAAAAATACAATAAAAATAGTTCTGGAAACCTAACTCATGTGTACTTCTGTGACGATTTTTGGTGAATTAATTGATATGTTATGATCTGTTAAATAGAGTAATCTTTCAAGTAGAAGTCTGTCTTGATAAAACTAGCTGCTGAACTATGTGAAAATACATGAAACATGTTTGTTAATAGATAATTGCCATGTTTTGACTAAATTGCCCTTGTGGGGAGATAATTTACTAGTAATGTACAATGTTAGTATTTTATGCTTAAGTAGTTGTATACACATGTAACGTGTCACCAATGTGTTTGTCGAGTCACGCATAATTCACAAACGAAACACGAAACGTATCTCATGCATAGGTATTATGTGCCGAGTCTAGAGACTCAATAGTAGTTTAAATACTTAGAGAATCTCATTTTTGTTTTAGAGCAGTAGTGAGGATTTTCTTTGACGCGCATCTCTCGGATTTGTTTTCGAATTCTTCGCAAACAGTGAGTTTCACGTTCCCCTTTTACTCTTTTAAACGCTTTTTACTTGGGGGAGATAACATACTCCAAACACTTTAGATTTTGTTATTGGTTATATATCGCTTGTAAGGCTAAGTGGCAAACAAACCGACTAAAGTCCTTCATAACATCGAACCGTTTAGTATTTGTATAATAGCGAGTCACTGTTGAGTAGTACTACTGGGTTTGACAAACCCCACCCAACTCTAAACTCGAC
This sequence comes from Bidens hawaiensis, assembly GCF_021521415.1. Taxonomy (NCBI): domain Eukaryota; kingdom Viridiplantae; phylum Streptophyta; class Magnoliopsida; order Asterales; family Asteraceae; genus Bidens; species Bidens hawaiensis. Next base: position 5,077 of record NW_027496971.1, on the reverse strand, counting down.
TGTAGGTCGAGTGGGTGTAATCTTGGCTAACACATTACCATGGTCGTGGTTGACATGGTGGCAAGGCATATGATAAACAGTCAGCTTCGGTGTCGAACACTTAGTAATACTTGTTTTATAGGCTAGCTACCTATTGATATATAATTGACTTAACATTATCTGGTAACGCAAACGCAAACACTTAAACGTAAACGTTTTCCTTTATTTATATATATGAACTCACCAACCCTGTGTTGACACTTTTAGTATGTTATTCTCAGGTAGCCGAGGCGGGCGCGCGGTATAGGGACATGCATTTCATTGAACACTATCGTTTTGAAAACTTGCTTTTAAACTTTTATTAATTTGGTTTTAAGTCGTCCTGCGTGACGCAACACTTGGCTTATGATTTACGCTTCCGCATTCATTAAACTTTAATATTTGTGGTTTAAAAACTTTGAATATGATGTTTGATTATAACTAATGATTCCGACCCTGTTAGTTCACACCCTCTGACGGTAAAACTCCGTTAGTGGATTTTGAGGGTGTGACAGATTGGTATCAGAGCCATTGGTTATAGCGAACTAGAATTGCATGCATACTAAACTATAACCGCAACGACCCATTAGTTATAATTTTTTCGCACTGCATATATATATATATATATATATATATTTAGACTTTCGTTATCTTTATCTCTTTACCTTATTCACTCATATGCGCGCATACACGACTTATCCTGTAGGGATGTCGACGCCACCATCATCATCATCATCCGACCAGGTGACTCATGCCCATGGAAAGGAACCGCAACTACCTACCTCATCGCCACCCCGAGTAGCCCCGGAACTAGAAGCCCCTGCACCGAAGAGGCATCGCCTATCTGGAGGCATGTACGACGATGACATTAGCTGGGAGTGGTACCCGAGTCTGATCAGGCGTATGGTTTACCGCGAGAAAGTTCCCCCACTACCTCACCCGAGCCGTCCTGCATACCCCAACACCCTACCACCCACAACCGAACCGATAGAGCGTGTTCTCGCAGCTGTTGTTTCCTGTCTAGAGCGTGACTCGGATTTTATTCGCTCGGCGAAAGTGAACGTTCCCGAATTATTAAGAGATGGAACCGAGACTAGGAAAGAAATTTTCCGCCTGAAGGAAGCTGTGAGGGAAGCGCAGGAGGCTAACGATCAACAAATGAAGATAATAAGAAAAATGCAAGAAGAGATGATATATTTGCAAGAGCAACTCCTTGTGGCGAGATCCCGGACAGAGATAGCTCTAGAGCGTTGTGATATCTTACAGACGCAAATTGCCCAGAATGCAGCAGAACCTGAGGAAGAACCTGAGGAAGAACCCGAGGAGGAACCAGAGGAAGAGCCAGCTGAGCCGGAGGCACACTCAGAGGTGTCCTCAGACGATGACATCCAAGAATGATAACACCTAGATGGAGGGGTTGTCTCCATCCAAACTATTATTTTCTATGATTTTAAGGATTGGTTTTAAATACTTTGTAGCGAATACAATGGTTTTAATCATGAATTATTATTTGGATTATTATATGGTTGTGATGTGATGTTTGCTTCTTTTATTTTTCTTTCTTACCTACCTTTCATTACATGTATGGTGTGTTGCATATGAAACCGAGAATTCATGTCTAACATTTTATGCTGTGATTCTAGGAGATGGCTGGAAGAAACGCTGGGCATGGTCGCGGTAACATCAACCTAACCGCAGCAGAACTCCAAACCCTATTGAATGACCATGTGGCGGCATCTTTAGCTGCACATGTTCAGAATCAAGCCGGAGGCCCAGCCGGATCCTGTACTTTCAAGAACTACTTGGATTGCAAGCCCAACTCGTTTAAGGGCACTGAGGGAGCCATAGGTTTCCTGCGTTGGGCTGAGAAGGCAGAGTCAGCTTTCGAGATGTGTAACTGTCCACCCGCCAGCAGGGTTAAGTTCCCTGCTGGGACACTGGAGGATTCTGCCATCACTTGGTGGAACTCCAATGTGCAAATTCTTGGGTTGGATTTGGCGAACGCTATGAACTGGGAAGAGTTCAAGAATATGATGCGGGAAGAGTATTGTCCTAGAGAGGAAATCGTGAAGTTGGAATCTGAATTTTGGTCGTTGAAAATGGTGGGTTCCGAGATTGAAGCCTACACCACCCGTTCCCATGAGCTAGCAGTAATGTGTCCACGGATGGTAGACCCGCCGAGTAAGATAATCGAGATGTATATCGATGGGTTGGTACCACAAATTCAGGGTATGGTGACGTCTTCCAAACCGGCTACAATTCAACAAGCGATCTGATTAGCTCACAAACTGACGGACCAGGCAGTGGCACAAGGTGCGTTACCACCTAGAGGTTCCACCTCTAAAACCCGAGTCAACTCAATCATTGACAACAACAACTCGGGTAATGGAAAGAGGAAATTCGACAACACCAGGTCCTCATCATCGAACCCCCCACAGCAACAAAACTACTGTAAACCTGAACTCGCTCGGAACTTCTATAATTAGGGTTCCAACAATAACAACAACGGTGGCGGGCAGGGTTCGAGTGGCTATGCTGGGAAGTACCCGAAATGCAACAAGTGCAACTATCACCATGCTGGCTCATGCGACCGTATCAAGTGTCTGAGATGCGGAAAAATGGGTCATCAGACCAAAGACTGTAGGGGAGACCTAGCGGCAAAGGGTGCTCCTAAACAGCCTACGGCGACTAAAGGGTGCTTCGAGTGTTGTCAAGAGGGTCATTTAATAAACATAAACTTGAATTCATATATTAAAATGACTTAAAAGATAAGGATCATATATGGAAATTTGTTAAAAAAGATAAGGAGGGCTATAAACTTGACAAGTAGCAAAAGTTGTAGTATTTTATTAGGATAGATAGATCAGCTAAAAACATGTTAAAAAGCCACGAAAATAAAAACACTAAGTATTCTTTACATAAATTTGTTGCTTGTTGATTGTTACTAGACTGTTGCTTTTATTTTATTAATCAAATTTGTTTGCCTATCAAAAAATAAAATAAAAAATAAAATAGATTTGTTACTTGTTGATGTCTCGTGACTTTAAACATGTTCTGTTAACGGTAATAGAATGTTAAATGCTTTGTTTAAAAGGTCAAGGTTTAACCAACATATAACGACGTGAAATTTATTTGTTTTTGGTTATAAATTAGTTAAAATACACATAATGGTGAGAAATTTTTATCATTTTCATCAAGTGCTCGTATTTTTAAAATACTATACTTTTCACATACAAATGTATAAACTATTTATATAAAAACCATCAAACAAAATTATTCATATATATTTTTTTGTAATTATGTACCATATACCTATATACACGCACACAATATAGTCTACACACGTGTAGGTAACGAACAATTTAACTAATTTGCTCACATATATATTTTTTAACTTCAGAAATTATGAGCGAGTGCAAGTGTAAATAGATAAGTATAGGTCTAGTCCAAAAGACATAAAATCATAGTTATTTAAGTGTTTAATTTTTTGTATGAATTCACACTTTGAAATACAAGACATAGTTTTGTACATGTTTTTTTTACATTATCATGTCAGTTTGGTTAACACACCACTATATGATGCTCTCAATTTACTGTTGAATTTTGGAATTTAGAGCACACGACTATAGAATAAAACTCTACACTCATGTGTTGTTAAAAATGTCATAAATTTATTTCTTTTAACATAATTTTGGGTAATTAACCCTTATTGTATTCTTTTAGCATTCATTAATGAACGTGATGCATGGTTTCAAATGGTAAACCCGCATGTGATTATGCTAAGAATTCAATAGTTAGAAAACGAATTTTAAACTCGTCGGTGAAAGATCATTAACCTTTCTTTGTACAAACACTATGTACATTGTAAGTGTTGTTGATACATGATTATATGAACTTATGGCTTAAAACATAGTACAAGTTATAAAATACATACTAAACTCACTTGAGCATATAGATCCCTCAACTCATGCAAAGGCCCTATCAACTCCGTCACAACCTTTCGTTACACACCTCGCGATCATATTTACAATCACTCCATGATAGTCATAAAACAATAAACTTATAGAGCTTGCATACGTCTATACCTTAATGATAAAACATTAGGCCATCAGGGTAAGGGTAATGGGGGGGGGGGGGGGGTTGGAGGGGCGCGGTCCAGGTGGCTGGTGATGTGGCTCGCGAACACCGCTACACCCCTCAAGTGAGTCAGGGCGCGGACGGCCCAAGTGGTCCGGACCACGGGGCTTGAACAAGCCTTTGAGCATGTGGTGGGTTAAATACTTGGGGGTGGTTAATCAAGCCCCACTACACCCTATGGGGCTTGATCCAGGGGCTTAAACCAGGGCCATGTCATCGCCTACATGTCGGGTTTTGATTGAATCACTTGGGGTTCAACCAAGCCTGAAGAAACACGGATCTACTCCCTTTGACGGGTCTTAGATCCAATGAATCAACAGGGTAGGATACGGATAACGACCAATACGATATGAACGCAATTTCTAAAGTCCAGTGGCGTGAACCTGCAAAACAGACCACTGTGAGCTCGTTACGGGAAGGACAAGAGGGGGGTCTTCCCGTAACCACCCTCCGGCGTGAGAATAAGTACAGTTCCGACAAAGATAAAGTACTTAAGTAAATAGTGAGAGTACAGTGTGAGTGAATATGAATACCTCATGATGGTTGAGAAGGTATTTATAGCCGAAGGGTGTGGAAGGATGATTGGGTCAGCTGTCCTTTTCAGAAGATGCTCTTGTAATCACCTGGACGTGTGTCTCCATATGATAGGTTCAGTTATACGTTGCATGTGCATGTATAACCACCTGGACACGCGTCCTTATGAGATAGGTTAATAGACAACCCTGGCCATGTGCACGGTTATAACGGCCTTGCCAGGTGTCCCTTATTAATTGGTCGAGAGATCACGTATTGCCTAAGAAAGCATCTTTGGGAGATCTTCTAGATGGTTATTAGTGACAACTGTCCTGTGGCATAACCTCTTTGTTATTTACGCGGACAAGTATTCCGTCTCGTGGATGACTTCTGAGGGTGCCAGGATGCT